>NC_139557.1:15065302-15182802 GCF_965112155.1 Podarcis liolepis | reverse complement strand
CAGGTTACGGACAAAGGCATGAAAGCCTCACCCCTTAATACATAAATTATGATCTATCAAGTAGACTAAAGCAATAATGAGGAGGGAGGGGTCACATGAGTAAGGCGGTGGAAAGGGGGAAAAGTAAACACAGTGACTAATGCCCAGACAGAAGTCCGTGTCTGACCACATGAGATAGCACAGCTTAGTGCCTTCGTCTGAGCCGTGAGTCTAGACGATAAATCAAATGGGTTTTTTGTAAAAAGTTTTGTTGATAAAACACATTTTCTCCACAGCAGTTGGATTTAATATTTCCTGGATCCATAACAGTCTCTCGGCTCAGAATGGCAAATGCAGTTCCAGGACTGTGTGGCTACAATACCACAAGGGAATACATGGCAAGCGTTTCTTGCGGGGCGTGTTGCGAGAAACCATAGTGGGAGCTCCCCTTCCCTTCTTCCTTCCTGTTTCCTGTTTCCTCATCCTCACTCCCCTTTGTCTGCTCTAGAATCTGCTTCTCCTGCCGACTCGCTCTCACCGGTCTTCCCATTTGCTTCCGTACATTTTTTTTTAACTGGATGCTTCATTCCCTTGGTCTCTTTTGGCCATAGCTGTCAAGCGTCCCTTATTTGGAGGGACAGTCCCTTATTCCAGTGCCATGTCCCACTGCTGTCCCTTACTGATGATGTCCCTTAAATTTCCCGGGTTTCAAAGGAAGCAGCTCCTCTCCATCCATCCTTGCTGGCCAGGGAGGAGGGAGCCTCCAACTGTGTTGCTTGGCTGCCCGGCCCGCCCCCCTCCGGCCTCCTCTCACCAGCCTCGGCCCCCGGTAGCCCCTCCCCTCTGGGACTGGCAGGAGCCTCGGGCCCTTCTGCCGCCATCCTTCTCGTGGCCGCCAAACTGAGCGTCTCTGCCTGGGGCCTCCCCTCTGCCCATCGCTGCCACTTCCGCTCCTGCTAGGCCGTACTGCGGCTGCGCCGCCAAAGGACCCGGATGAGATGGGTAGCCTGGCGCGGCCTATGAATTGCTGAGGAGCCTTGAGAGGAGAGCGAGGGCAACCAGAGAGAAAGCAGTTCAGAGAGAGGAGGAAGAGGAGGAGGTGGAGGTGGAGGCACGGGCAGGTGTTCCAAGGGCTACAAGGGAAGGACCGCAAGCGCTTCTCCCATAGATTTGTAGTGGTAGACTAGCATAGATGGTCTGATCTGCGGGTTTACTTCGGGCGCTATTTCCCCTCCCCCTCTTCCTCCCGCCCCGCCTGATGGAACTGAGAGCTGCAGATGGAGCACGAGAGAAAAGATACAGAACTGCAGCAGCATCTTCATAGCTTAGACTTCGTTTTGCGTGAAAAGTGGTTGCTGCTTGTAGTTATTTAATTGCAGTGTTTCATCTGCTGGTGTCTTGAGCAGCAACCTCTGGAAACGAAGGGCTAAAAACCGGAGCTGCTCTCCAAAATTATCTGGTCCCTTTTAACTTCGTATTTCAGCTGGTTTACTAAAATCTCTTATTTTGGCTGCTGGTCCCTTATTTTCAAGGCTGCTGGTCCCTTATTTTCAAATCTGTAAGTTGACAGCTATGCTTTTGGCACAACTTCGCAATCCAGCGACAGTTTTCCTGTAGCTGGAGATGACAATCGCCCCAACTGGGGTTTGTGTGCAACCCTACCCTAGCGAGGCAAGGATGTGTGTGGCTGGAGCGTTGCATAGCTGCTGACCTCAAAGAACGAAATATGGAGATCACAAAATGCTTCTATTTAACAGCAAGATCCTGCCCTCCCTGGTGCTGCTCTGCGTTACAAATGAAGTTATGATGCCGTTTCTGAATTCTGTTTCTGGCTAATAGGGAAGAGGGAGTCTCTGCTGAATTTACAAACTTAAGAAGAGCTGGCTGGATCAGGGCAAATACCCATAGAAAACCTGAAAGCAGAACCTGACCTCAACAGCCCTCTCCCCACATGAGAGTCCAAGCAATTGGTCTTCACAGGCCTACTGCTTCCAACAGGACAGGCAGAACATAGCAATTGTGGCAATAAATAATAATAATAATAATAATAATAATAATAATAATAATAATAATAATAATTTATATCCTGCCCATCTGGCTAGGTTTCCCCAACCACTCTGGGCTGCTACCAACAGAATATTAAAAACACAATATAACATCAAACATTAAAAACTTCCCTAAACAGGGCTGCCTTCAAATGTCTTCTAAAAGTCAGATAGTTGTTCATTTCCTTGACATCTGATGGGAAGGCATTCCACAGGGTGCAACTACCAAGAAGGCCCTCTGCTTGGTTCCCTGTAACCTCACTTCTCGCAGGGAGGGAACCATCAGAAGGCCCTCGGAGCTGGACCTCAGAGTCCGGGCTGAACGATGGGGGTGGAGACGCTCCTTCCGGTATACTCGGCCAAGGCTGTTTAGGGCTTTAAAGGTCAGCACCAACACTTTGAATTGCTACATGGAGTTGCTAGGGAAAGTTGTTGGATGGGTTCAGATTGTCTCTGAAGCCATTGTTACTGCCTCGCCATCTTGCACCCTTCAGAATTAATTTCCTAGCACCATCAATGTCCACACCACTTTCCAGAGTATCAAGATTTGTAAAATCTTTATAAATTCCCCTGCCCTGGATCTCTTACAATCTTCTCTTACCCTTTAAATGCAAGAGTAAGGCTTTCTCTCCTATCCCCATAGGCAACCTCTGCTGGTTGACAGAAGATATGATTAACTCCTTTGCAAGTGTAAGTTCCAGAAATAGGTTGAAACCATTATGATCAGGGAAGACAGTATTCCCATTTGTAGATGTGCATCACCAAAAGGAAGTCTTTTGTCCCTGAGAGCAGCCTTCGTCCTGTAGCAACTGATATCCTGAAGCTGAGGCTCCAATACTTTGGCCACCTCATGAGAAGAGAAGACTCCCTGGAAAAGATCCTGACGCTGGGAAAGATTGAGGGCACAAGGAGAAGGGGACGACAGAGGACAAGACGGTTGGACAGTGTTCTCGAAGCTACCAGCATGAGTTTGACCAAACTGCGGGAGGCAGTGGAAGACAGGAGTGCCTGGCGCTCTCTGGTCCATGGGGTCACGAAGAGTCGGACACGACTAAACAACTAAACAACAACAATCAACAAAAGGAAGTATTTTGTCCCTGAGAGCAGCCTTCGTCCTGTAGCAACTCATATTTGCATGCAATTGCGGGTTTTATCTAATATTGCTCCCACCCATTCGGTTTAACATCATACAGGAGACCCCAAACCCTTTCTGATTTTGTAAAGGACTCAGCATGCTTCTGCCTGAACACAGTTTAAGGGGGGGGGAGTGGTTGTGTTTATCTACCTTGAGGCAGAAAACATCCCAGCCAGAACAAGGATCCTGAACTCTCCCTCACCATTGGCACATATACATACCCTGGAAAGAGAAGTTCAATTTGTGTTTTGCAACGCTCCAGATGAACTGACCTCTGACACAAAATTAAACAACCTGACATTTCCCAGATAGCCGTCTCCCAACTTGACCTTGGCTTCACCTGAGGACTGGGAAGTGGCTCAGACATAGGCAACCAAGTTCATTCACCACTTGCCCATAGTTTGGGAAGGGTTCCAAAGCTTGACCCTCGAAGTCTCCTGTTCTCTGACCTCCTTGCAGGCCATCTTCTGCAGCAGACAGGAAAAGCGAGAGTTCACCGAGAAGCAATAAATCTCCTCACCAACTCCAGGAGGATGTGGGATGCCAGCCTAAATTCCTGACATATTAACACCACCGCCAGTCATTGGCTAATGCCTGTCCACCCAGGCCAGGCCAAACAGAAAAGTTCCTCTCAGAAGTTAAAATTAGAAACCAGATATTGTTCAGCTGGACTTCGTGATAGTAAAAATTGCTCATAGACTGGATCCTGCTTAACAGATTTAAAAAGTGGACTATGTGTTACATACAGATGGAGCAGGGCTCTGGAAAGAAAGACCATCAATATTCTGAGGACACCCAGCTTTCTCTCTTTGTTCCATCCTTATCAGGAGAGGCATTGAAGGCCCCAAATTGGTGCCTGAAGGGAGAAGGCTTGTATTTTTGGGGTGCTCCTAGACCCCTCATGATCACCTGAAGCTCAGAAGGCCCAAGTGGGGAGGCATGCCTACGTCCATCTTCAGTTGGTGCATCAACTATAGCTTTTTCTCTCCAGAACTGTCCCTACCAAACATCTTCCAAGATAATAATGCCCACTCACATCATAAAGTGCTCATAACTCACCTACATTCGGCAGCCAGAAACATCATAGCCAGACACTGGAGAGACCTGTCAGGAGTAAGCATGACCCAGTGGTATCAAATAGTATGGGAAACAGCCATATGAGAAAAATTAACCAATAAGCTGAAACTGACACGGGGACAAACCGAAGAAGCCACCTTCACCCTGGTATGGCTCCCCTTTATCACATACACAGCCCAACAGGACAGTGACAAGAATCCACCAACAGCATACGAATCAATCTGGCTAACCTGATCCAAACACACACACACACACACACGCCCCACTCACACACGAAAACAAATTTCACCACAGCCAATCAAAGACAACCAACCACCCCCAAGGCCACCCCAACCTCTCTCACCACCAAATACAAGAGACAACGTACACAAGTGACACTGACACAAAACCCCACACATACACTAAGTAGAAGAATAGAAGCATAACCACCTGACCCCATGCCACTCACCTCATTTCTTTCTAACCTAACACTGTAGGTGTCTCACAGCAAATGAAACTGATCTGTAGAAAACACAAGTTGAAAAAAGAGACAGGGCGCATATTTTTGTAAACTACAGTGGTACCTTGGGTTACATACACTTCAGGTTACAGACTCAGCTAACCCAGAAATAGTACCTCGGGTTAAGAACTTTGCTTCAGGATGAGAACAGAAATCGTGCTATGGCGGTGCGGTGGCAGCAGGAGGCCCCATTAGCTAAAGTGGTGCTTCAGGTTAAGAACAGTTTCAGGTTAAGTATGGACCTCCGGAATGAATTAAGTACTTAACCTGCTGTATAGCTTTTTCTGGACAGGGATAGCATGCCTACAGGTATCGAAGCTCTGGTAGCCTCCAGGATGGTTGGTTAGAGTATATTTTAGACGACACTACCCTTGAAGATGAACCAGAACTTGCAAATAGTGCACAGAGTCTGGCATGTTTGCTGTATGAATGAAGAAAGGCATTGCTGGCAGGTAATGGCGTGTAGATACTGTGCAATGATTGAGACAAAAGTTGGATCAGGACAGTTAACCCTTTGGCCTTCCAGATGGGTTGGACTCCCATCCCTCCCAGGTACTGTGGTCAAGGGTCAGGAAAGTTGGGGAAATGAAGACTGCTTGTTGGGACATAGCTAAAATTTACAAGCCAATGCTTGCCACGGGTCTCACCACCACTGCACAATGGTAACTTTGATTACGGGTTCATGTGATTTTGAGCAGAGAAGAAGAAGAGGGGAAGGGCTGTGCATTTAGTCTTGTCTCCTGATGCGGGTGGCACTTTGGGTTAAACCACAGAGCCTAGGGCTTGCCGATCAGAAGGTCGGCGGTTCGAATCCCCGCGACGGGGTGAGCTCCCGTTGCTTGGTCTCTGCTCCTGCCAACCTAGCAGTTCGAAAGGACGTCAAAGTGCAAGTAGATAAATAGGTACCGCTCTGGCGGGAAGGTAAACGGCGTTTCCGTGCGCTGCTCTGGTTTGCCAGAAGCGGCTTAGTCATGCTGGCCTCATGACCTGGAAGCTGTACGCCAGCTCCCTCAGCCTGTAAGGCGAGATGAGCGCCGCAACCCCAGAGTCGTCCACGACTGGACCTAACGGTCGGGGGTCCCTTTACCTTTACCTTACCTGACCACTGCTTTACGGCGGCAGCTCTTCACACCTTTCTTTCCCTCCTCCAGGGGGTTTGGATTGACTCTTTCCCTGCCAAAGACACATACGGACGGCCTTTGAATTTTGCAGAGAACCTTGGAATCATTTTGCTCACCCAACCCGAAAGTGCCAAAACTTTTTATGGCATCTTTTCAGGAAAGAGCACGGCGTTTCTCTGCAAAGTCAAAGTTCAGACAGCAGCAATATGGG
Source organism: Podarcis liolepis (assembly GCF_965112155.1). Lineage (NCBI taxonomy): Eukaryota > Metazoa > Chordata > Lepidosauria > Squamata > Lacertidae > Podarcis > Podarcis liolepis. The sequence continues at coordinate 15,176,735 of NC_139557.1, read as the reverse complement.
GTTGAGTTATACAGACTCCTCTTGAAAACTTTGCTATATGTAACTGCATCTCTGTAATTTGTTTTTTTATACTCAATATACCCCATGCGTGGTTCTGTAGGGGCTGCCATATGCCCTCTTTTTCCAGGACACATCCTCTTTTTCATGGGAAAGTAAAATGAGAGTCATCATAGTAATCCATATTTAAAAGTAGAAGTCAGCAAATTGGTCCTCTTTTTTGCTCTTCAAAATATGGCAACCCTACACACTGTTATGTCTTAGTTTGCACATATTAACACGCACACACACACACACACACTGCTTTTTTCTGGGAGTATGCAGGAGTACACATACCCATAAACATTTTGCGAATCTTTGTACTTTTGTCCATTTACTGTATTTATTTCCCCCGATTTGAAGTATAAAATGGTGATTTTCTTGAATCAAAATAAGAGTACCCCTAAAAGTGTGGGTTTTTTTAATAGAAAAAAAGCACTGTGTGTGTTTATACCTTCCACAGAGAAATGAGTACAGTGGTGCCCCGCAAGACAAATGCCTCGCAAGACGGAAAACTCGCTAGACGAAAGAGTTTTCCGTTTTGGAGGTGCTTCTCAAAACGAATCTCCTATGGGCTTGCTTTGCAAGACGAAAATGTCTTGCGAGTTCCTGCGGGTTTTCCCCCCCTTCCCCCCTTTTTCTAAGCCACTAAGCCGCTTATCAGCTGATCCAATAAGCCGATAAGCCGCTAAAAGCCGCTAATCCGCTAATCCGTCAATGGTCTTGCTTCGCAAGACAAAAAAACCACTAGACGAAGAGAATCACAGAACGGATTTTTTTCGTCTTGCGAGGCACCACTGTATAGGAAAAACACACATGCTCCCTTAGAAGAATTGACAAGGAGTATTTCTTTTCCAGTTTTTACAGTACCATTTGGAGCAATGGCATCGGCCTACCAAGCACAAGACTTGTGGGCAGCATGAATTGAGAAGAGGCTTTCAACGCTGTCAACTGAAGAAAAAAAAAAGTCTTGTTGCAGCATGGAAGCAATTGCCCCCTGTTGCCCATTTTGCCAGCCTTTCAGATCAAAACAGAGAGCTTCTAATACGTTTGAGGTTTGCGCATCACTGCTTAATACTTCCCAAGAACATAGATGTTCATTATAAAATATAACCAGACATGTTCCTGACTACATGATGGTTAGTTTATAAGGCTGTGTCCAAAATTGCTGGGAGTGTGCTCTTGGAAAGTGGCTTTTGCAGAGATGGGGAAACCTCAGACGTTTTGGAGGTTTGCTCTGGAAACCTTTCTTGGCTTGGAAATTGGACAAGAGTTTGCCACAGGATGGTTAGAGGTCTGGGCGGGGTTGATGTATGGGGATAAATTGCGGAGGCTAAGGATTGTTTTGCTTGGGAAGAGAGAGGCTTCGATGGGAAGTTATGGACTGCTTAAAGCTAGCAGCGAAAACGTGTAAACCATCAAATCCCTTTGTTTTAAAACTGTCCGAAAATGGCACCCAACACCATCAATCTCTCTCAAGTCAGGAAGGAAGATGTGGGGGGAAATGGTTGAACTAATATGTGGGATGCTTAGGTAAGGGACAAGAGACCCCATCTTCTGTACCTATTAACTGGGGACTGAGGAGTTGTTGTTCTTTAGTCGTTTAGTCGTGTCCGACTCTTCGTGACCCCATGGACCAGAGAATGCCAGGCACTCCTGTCTTCCACTGCCTCCCACAGTTTGGTCAAACTCATGCTGGTAGCTTCAAGAACACTGTCCAACCATCTCGTCCTCTGTCGTTCCCTTCTCCTTGTGCCCTCCATCTTTCCCAACATCAGGGTCTTTTCCAGGGAGTCTTCTCTTCTCATGAGGTGGCCAAAGTATTGGAGCCTCAGCTTCAGGATCTGCCCTTCCAGTGAGCACTCAGGGCTGATTTCCTTCAGAATGGAGAGGTTTGATCTTCTTGCAGTCCATGGGACTCCCAAGAGTCTCCTCCAGCACCATAATTCAAAAGTCTGAGGAGTTAGGCAACTGCAAATAATGTACACAAGAGGAGCCCCAAGGTTCATACAGTAGAGGCCACCATCCTATTTTCACAGAGGTCAACTAGCTGCTTATGGGAAGAAGAAGAAGAAGAAGAAGAAGAAGAAGAAGAAGAAGAAGAAGAAGAAGAAGAAGAAGAAGAAGAAGAAGAAGAGTTGGATTTGATATCCCGCCTTTCACTCCCTTTAAGGAGTCTCAAAGCGGCTAACATTCTCCTTTCCCTTCCTCCCCCACAACAAACACTCTGTGAGGTGAGTGGGGCTGAGAGACTTCAGAGAAGTGTGACTGGCCCAAGGTCACCCAGCAGCTGCAAGTGGAGGAGCGGAGACGCGAACCCGGTTCCCCAGATTACGAGACTACCGCTCTTAACCACTACACCACACTGGCTCTCTTATGGGAGGCCGTCTTGCAGAACCTAATTGCTCCATCTGTGATTCCCAGCAACTAGTATTCAGAGGAATACGGCTCTGAAACTAGACAATGGCTAGCAGCCATCGACAGTCTTACCCTCCATGAATCTACCTAATTCTCCTTTAAAGCCATGTACATTTATGGCCATCATTAGATCTCGAGGGAGCAAATTTCACAGTTCAGCCGTGTGCTGTGTGAAAAAGTACATCCAAGGATTCTGGGGGAATGACATGGAAGTTGCAGATAATGTTATGTAATAAATAACAACAACAACAACAACAATAACAATAATTTATTTATACCTTGCCCATCTGGCCGAGTTTCCCCAGCCACTCTGGGCGGCTCCCAATCGAGTGGAAAGCTGGATTGCAATTTTCATTCAAGATCAAATCAATATTATTTTGATCCATTGTCACGGGGGCCCTATAACGCACAGGGCCTACTCTGCCTATTTGGTAATCTGGCACTGCTTTGAATCTGCCTTTGTGAGGGTGACGAGAAACATGATTTCCTCCTCGTTCAATTCTTTGTCAGTATAGGCTGGATGAACCAATGTCAGAGGTGTACCTATGGAGAGGAGGGAGGTCAGAATGGATGGCCTCCATTTGCTTAAAGGATAAGTAAATGGGAGGATTGGGGGCTCAACATGGCTCCCTCAACCCCGGTGATGAAGCTGTCTGGAAGGTGAAGCCAGGTTTACTTCCTCTGAGCTGCAAACCAGGTCAAAAGCTGTTTATGCTACTTGTTTTGTTAATTTAAACCCGCCCTTTTGGCTCATACCAGGCCCTCAAGGCTGTTTGCTCCATAAAAATAGCCATAAATACCATAAACTTAAAGCATTTAAAAAAAACAACCCAAGAAGGACAATAAAACCATCAATGTAAAACAACAATAAAATTAAAAAACTGGAAATAGAAAATAAGCTCAGCAGCAGCAGCACAGTAGAGTTAACCAATGTTTTAACAGTCTTCCAGATGTCTAAAAGCAGATGCAAAACGGGCCTGATGTGCCTTACTTGGGAGCGAGTTCCATGTACTGCCACAACAAAGAGTTGCAATGTGGAGTGCGCTTGCTCCCTGTTCCAGTCTGCCAGCCATGTTGTCCTGCAGGATACTCCATTTCATTCCAACACAACCACCCGGTTTTTCATATTCCTGATCCAATGCTTAGTCCTCGGTTCCCCAAACTTGGGTCTACAACTCCTATCATGCCTAGCTATCGGGACCAGTGGTCAGGGATGATAGCAGTCACAGTCAAAAAACAGCTGCAGACCCAAGTTTGGGAAATTCTGATTTAGCCTGTAAGCATTCCATGAATGGTGAATTCTATGGCAGGAGACATTAAGGTAGGAAGTGAAAAGTGTTAGCCACTGTTTTTGTAGTTTTGTTTTTTCTGAGCCTGCTGATACTTGTGCAGTAGTAGCACTGTTTTATAATAATAATAATAATAATAATAATAATAATAATACCTTTATTGTCAATGTACAACCTGTGTACAATGAAATTAACCGAGTATCCCTCCCTCCCCACACAAACACTTAGTCTCATTGCACTCTGTGTGCTTGTCACACAACACACCAACCCCGAAAGTCAGTTGCACTATTTTATTTTCCGTTCAGCAGCCTAACAGCCCACGGATAGAAACTGGTTTTTAGCCTGTTGGTACGACTGATTATACTTCTATATCTCCTGCCCAAGGTAGAAGATTAAAGAGGTGCTGGCCGGGGTGTGAATTGTCCCTGATAATTTTCCTCACACTCCTAAGGCAACGATCCCTTGCGATGTCATCTAGCGGGCTCAGGGGACAGCCCATGATATCATGGGCTGTGTTCACCACCCTCTGTAAAGACTTTCTCTCCGTGGCTGTCAAGCCAACGTACCACACTGTGATACAATATGAGAGGACACTTTCTATTGTGGACCGGTAGAAGGAGGTCATCAATTGTTGTTTAACATTGTTCTTTCGCAAGACCCTGAGGAAATGGAGTCTCTGTTGGGCCTTCCTAACCACCTGAGTTATATTGTTTTTCCAAGTGAGGCCTTCACTAAGGTAAACGCCCAGGAATTTAAAGGATGAGACTCTCTCCACACAACCCCCCCCATATACAACGGGGCTAGTTCCCCTCTCTCCCTCCGAAAGTCCAACACCATCTCCTTTGTCTTGCTAATATTTAAAGGTAAAGGTAAAAGGACCCCTGACCATTAGGTCCAGTCATGGCCGACTCTGGGGTTGCTGCACTCATCTCGCTTTACTGGCCGAGGGAGCCGGCGTACAGCTTCTGGGTCATGTGGCCAGCATGACTAAGCCGCTTCTGGCGAACCAGAGCAGCGCACGGAAACACCGTTTACCTTCCCGACGGAGTGGTACCTATTTATCTACTTGCACTTTGACGTGCTTTCGAACTGCTAGGTTGGCAGGAGCTGGGACCGAGCAACGGGAGCTCACCCCATCGTGGGGATTCGAACCGCTGACCTTCTGATCAGCAAGCCCTAGGCTCTGTGGTTTAACCCACAGCACCACCTGTGTCCCTTAATATTTAGGTGCAAGTTATTCTCTAAGCACCATGTAGATACTTTTTGAACCTCCCCCCGTACGCTGATTCATCTCCACCTGTAATTAGACCCATTATGGTAGTATCATCTGCAAACTTAATAATTGCAGTGGATGGATCATATGAAATGCAGTCATATGTATACGACGAGTACAGGTAAGTACAGGTAACCACGTAAGAAATGGCACTCACCTCCAAACATTGGAAATAGAGGACTATGATGACAGCTAACTGAAAAAGCTTTGTGTTCAGGGGTCCAGCAGCACCTAGTTGGCTACCATCAGAAACAGATGACTGTACTAGATGGTCATTTGCAGCAGGCAATTTGGCTATTTAGGGCTTTAAGGTGAGTAAGACTTTTGCAGCTGGGAGCTAACCACCAACTGAGGACGAAGCTCTTTAAATGTGGGTTTAGTGGTGCTCCCTGTGTTAGTTAACCACCCAGCTGACAACGATAATAATCGGAAAAGGGGGGAGATGTTTCTTAAAGAGTCGACTTCAGGCAGCATGAAAGTCTTAAAGTTTTGCAAGGGATGGGGCAAGAGCTGGGAATGGGTGGAAACTTCCTTTTCGGGAACAGGATTAGGTGGGGCTATTTTTTTATTTTATAATTAGAAGGCATTCATCAACGCCCCCCCCTCCTTCTGCAACACCCCTGTGATTAACAGAACTGTCCGCTGGATGTCATTGTTCCGCTACTGAAAAGGGGCCAAGGAGTTTTACCGGCAATATGTTTGGCTTGACGAAGGCATATTATTAGCTCGGTATTTAACACATGGCATTTTCAGGTGTTTGGCACCTTTTCCACTTGGCTGAAGCCAGCTCAGGAAACAAGTTATGCTGCTTGTTTGCTTAGGGTGGGGAAGGGGGTTGCAGTCTTGACATTACTGAAGTTCTATCACTTGGCCCAGATCCTCAGCAGGTGTAAACCCAGGATTAAGCAGTGCTGCAGCTGTGCCTGTTGGTTCCAGATGAACAGATTTTTTGTTTTTGGTGTGTATTCCTTCCTCATCCTTCCGAAAACATGCTTCACCCTCCCCCTTTTCCTTCCTAGCATGTGACTTACTGTCTCCTCCATTCCATATGCCATAGAACAGGGCTGGCCAACTCCCAAAGAGACTGTGATCTACTCACAGAGTTGAAGACTGGCAGTGATCTACCCCATTTTGGGGGTGTGGCATTTGCCCATTCGTTTAGAGCCTGTCTGTACATGGGGAAAAGAAAGGGTTAAAGATGTAGACCAATAGGAAAGCTGGAGGCGGAGCCTACATGTGTATAAAAGGGCTTGGCCCGAGGTTTGATAGAGTTGTTGTGGTTGGGAGTTGTTGGTGGGTAGTTGGTTGGTTTTAGTGGGTTGGCTGGTTGGGAAAAGGCAGTTGGAGAAGCAGTGGGTAGGAAGTTGGTAATAGAGAGACAGTTAGGGCAGTGGGTTCTTGAGTGAGGGGAGGTAGAAGAGATAGAGAGAGGAAAATAAGACGAAGAAAGTAAAGAGTAACAATGTTTGGAATGCCGGAAAAGTTTGTTTGTGTCTGAAATAAAATACTTTTTCCTGGAATGTACCACTTTAGGCTACAGAGATGGGGATTACATATTTGAGTGCTCGCTTATACGAGAATCTCCCTGCAAGCAGACAACTAGAGGGTCATGCTTCGCAGCAGACTTTCCCCCGATGTGCTAATTTTAACCATGGGCAGGGATTTTTTGGAAGTATAACTCCCAGTTGCTTGCTGGGAGAGAAAGCATAGTCTCACCTTTTATGCTTACTTTATTTCTGGGATACATGCCTTCTTCCCCACCCTCACCCTTGCACGTACTAACCTCAGAGATTGCCAGACACGTTAGGATCAGGGGCAGATTTGGATTTTTGAGTGAGTGCCATATGTACTTTTCAAGGGATAAAAAAGTAATCACCCATACCATCTGGTGACTAGAGGGCAGAAAGTGGGGTGGCTTAGAGGTTTCATGGGTGCCAAGTGAAGACCTCAAGACCATCTTGGTGCCCACAGGTGTCCTGTTGGTGACCAATGACCTATCTGTAGGGCTGATGGATCCAGAGATGGTTGGTGAAGCTCCTCCAAAACCTTGAAATAAGGGCTGCAATGCTTAGACAATTCATCAGCTACTTTTATGATTAAAAAACTTATAACTGACCTGGCTAACTGGGTAGCAGGTTTTAGAGTATTTAAAATATAATTTGTCATCATATGTAACTGAACACACACACACACACACACACACACACACACACACACACGCGCGCGCACACACACACACACACACACACACACACACACACACACACTTCCCCTTCTGTTCCACATAGGAGACAACAGGGCTTGTGTTGCCAGCGCAATCGAAAAACAATGTATAGATTTCTTCTTCTTCATTCACATTTGAGCAGATTTAATTGGCTGATTAGTTGATTAAAAATAATACAGTGGTGCCCCGCAAGACAAATGCCTCGCAAGACGGAAAACTCGCTAGACGAAAGAGTTTTCCATTTTGGAGGTGCTTCGCAAAACGAATTTCCTATGGGCTTGCTTCGCAAGACGACAATGTCTTGCGAGTTCCTGCTGGTCCCCCCCCTTTTTCTAAGCCGCTAAGCCGCTTATCAGCTGATCCAATCAGCAGATAAGCTGCTAAAAGCCGCTAAAAGCCGCTAATAGCGCTAATAGCGCTAATCTGTCAATGGGTTTGCTTCGCAAGACGAAAAAACCGCAAGACGAAGAGAATCACAGAACGGATTCTTTTCGTCTTGCGAGGCACTACTGTATGCACAATTGACTAAGATCTCTTTGTTCCGAAAGGAGGGATTGTGTGCATGTTAGTCAGTGGGGAGGAACTGATTATTGCAGTCCCTGGTTGTTTAATTTGGAGATCAGATGCGGTGTTTAGGATTATGTCACTTAATTTAAATAACCTAAAATTGCAGACCCTCCTACATCTCATGGATGGAAACAGGGATATTTTAATGCTCCCATTTTCACATCAAGGAAAACATCAAGGTAACATTCCTCCTTCCATACACAGTTATACATTCCTGAAGACTTTCCCTAATCCTGCTACCTGCTATATTCATTTACTTTGCAGGAGCCTGTCCTGCACTGACTTTTGCAGCAGGTGTTTTTGTAAACTGCCCAGAACACTTTCCTGTTTTAAGTTTATTTAACATCTTTCTATCTCACAGTGGATCTAGTTATACTTCTAGCAGATTTCCCCAATCTAGCGCCCTCCATATGTTTTGCACTACAAGTTCCATCAGCCCAGCACACACCTACTGGTATGTGTGTGCCTATATAATATTTGCACGAGTCTGTCGTCACTCTGTTTTCACTGGCTGTTTTCCCAGGTTCTAAAGGCAGGGGTGGGGAGAGGTTGTCCTGGGAAAACAGGAGAGAGAGGCGAGCGATGGTGAGTTAATATCACCATGGGGAGAAGCAAGCAGGAGACAGCTAGGCACTCTGGAAGAAGATGGAGGACTGGGAATAGTAGGCGGCCTGAGCAGGCAACCATGTTGGTGAATCTCCTGCCTGTGTGTAAAAGCTTCCTAGCAGAGCAGGCATGACATTCCCTAGGGCGGTGGAGGTTGAGAAGCCAAGAAAAGGAGGCACAGGAAAGACAACAAATGAGGCACTTGCACCTGTGGTAAATGATGTGAGTGGAGAAAGAAAATGGCAGCCACCCTCACCACCTCATGAGGAGTGTGGTGTGTAGGCGCAGAGACTTCATCAACAGCAGGGGAAGACCTCAAGATGATGATGATGATGATGATAATTATACCCCGCCCATCTGGCGCTGGGTTTCCCCAGCCACTCTGGGTGGCTTCCAACCAAATATTAAAAACAATACAGCATCAGACATTAAAAACTTCCCTAAACAGGGCTGCCTTCAGTTGTCTTTTAAAAGTAAAATAGTTGTTTATTGCTTTGACATCTGCTGGGAGGGCGTTCCACAGGGCAGGTGCCACTACTGAGAAGGCCCTCTGCCTGGTTCCCTGTAACCTTACTTCTCACAATGAGGGAACCGCCAGAAGGCCCTCGGCGCTGGATCTCAGTGTCTGGGCAAAACGATGGAGGTGGAGACGCTCCTTCAGGTATACAGGACCAAGGCCGTTTAGGGCTTTAAAGGTCAGCACCAACACTTTGAATTGCGCTCGGAGACGTACTGGGAGCCAATGAAGATCTTTCAGGACCGGTGTTATATGGTCTCGGCAGCCACTCCCAGTCACCAGTCTAGCTGCCGCATTCTGGATTAATTGCAGTTTCCGAGTCACCTTCAAAGGTAGCCCCATGTAGAGCGCATTGCAGTAGTCCAAGCAAGAGATAACTAGAGCATGCACCACTCTGGCGAGACAGTTTGCGGGCAGGTAGGGTCTCAGCCTGTGTTCCAGATGGAGCTGGTAAACAGCTGCACTGGACACAGAATAAGCCTGTGCCTCCATGGACAGCTGTGAGTCCAAAGTGACTCCCAGGTTGTGCACCTGTTCCTTCAGGGGCACAGTTACCCCATTCAGGATCAGGGAATCCTCCACACCAGCCCACCCCCTGTCCCCCAAGAACAGTACTTCTGTCTTGTTAGGATTCAGCCTCAATCCGTTAGCTGCCATCCATCCTCCAACCGCCTCCAGACACTCATGGCAGCCATGTTGGCAACCCCCAAATCACACCATTCCCTCAGAAACTTCACCACATGGATAATTAATTTCTGTCATGCTGAACTGTGGTGAAAGCAATATATAACATCTAGGATCTAGCAGGTTTTCAGTTATTTTTAGCGTCTATTTCCTTTTGTTGTATCTGTTCATCTCCAGAAGGTTTGTGTATTTTACATCTGCTTTGGTCGATCCAGAAAGGATTGTCTTGGGCCTGAGCCGTGATCTGAATTAAAAATGGGCAAAGGCACAAGTGCACAATGTCCTCCAGAGTTTTCTTTTCTCGGTGACACTGGCTATCTAGGCCTGGCAGAGTTCCAGGAAGGCTCCTGGAGAGTAGTTGAGAGAGACTGAGATCAGCTACGGTGTCAGGCTCCAAATTGGCTGTATATTTTTCCCTGGCTGAGGACAGTGTTTGGCATTTAGCGAAGTTCTCTTTGTATCTGGAAACTGCTGAATAAGTACAAGATCAGAAAGCAGCTGAAAACATCCCTGCTGCAGAGGCAATCTGCAAATGGAATAGATATCCTGGGACAGTTGCCCCGCTTAGGATTAACGCTCCAGATGTAATCTAAACAGCTGAAGCGATGGGGCTGCTTTGTCGAGCTCATCACACGAACAAATAAAAGAAATCTGAAGAGCAGAAAACAAGCACCCGCCACCCTTTGCTAAAAAGGTTTTTATTAAGCGCTGTTAGAGAGCCAAGATACTGTGACTGGTGTTTGTTATGGTAAGACTCAATAGAATAATTCACGTCTCTTTTGCCTTCATGTTACCCTTTCCCCTTCTCTTTGGTTTAATGAAGCCACTCTATTACTTCAGCTGTTGCCATGTCACTCCCTGCTACAATTTTTGCTTGAATTTCTGGTGAGCTTTTCAATACTTGGCATCTTTTCTTCAAAAAAACCCCAGCAGCTCAGGTGATGTAACGTATGCTTCTCCTTCCAGAATTGCTAACATATGGACTTAGGGGGCTGCCTTGCACTGCGTCAGACCATCAAGACATCTAAGCTCAGTGTTGCTGTATGATTCTAGTCTCCAAGCAGGGCGAGATTCCAGGGGTTCCAGGCATTCACCCAGGGTTCATGTTTTCTTCGGAATGAGGAACAGCAGAGACTGTGGTGTCTTTAGGATATATGGTTTATTTACACATATATACAAGCTGAGCCTGTGATGCTCACAGCACTAACACCCCAAGAGGGTCTTGCTTCTCCCATAGCTAGAGCCTAATAATAATAATAATAATTTATTATTTATACCCCGCCCATCTGGCTGAGTTTCCCCAGCCACTCTGGGTGGCTCCCAATCAAGTGTTGAAAACAGTACAGCGTTACATATTAAAAACTTCCCTGAACAGGGTTGCCTTCAGATGTCTTCTGAATGTCAGGTAGTTGTTTATCTCTTTGACATCTGATGGGAGGGCGTTCCACAGGGCGGGCACCACCACCGAGAAGGCCCTCTGTCTGGTCCCCTGTAGCCTCACTTCTCGCAATGAGGGAACCGCCAGAAGGCCCTCGGCGCTGGATCTCAGTGTCCGGGCTGAACGATGGGGGTGGAGACGCTCCTTCAAGACGCCTTGAATTCCAACAGCTCAACTCTCTCGTAACTCAACTCTCAGCTCTGGCCTTTGCAAGGCACATGCTACTACTGAGCTGTGGCTCTTCTCCAAACAAGCACAATACTTAATGGACAGGATTCAGCTCACGGATCCATCCTGCGGCAGCCCTGCATGAGGATTTCCACTTGCTCAATAGGCTTTCCTCCCTCCCGCACCCCCAAAATTGGCTCGGGTGCATCTGTCAGAAGAACCCCTGGGACATGCTGGGGGGAAGCATTTCTCTAGTGCAGCACTGAATTTCTCCCAATGCTATTAAACAAGAAATAACCGTGTGTGTGTGTGTCCCCCTTTTTTTAAAAAAGAGAGGATATAAGTAAAGGGAACAAAGGTCCGTATAGGAAAAGCTATGGTTTTCCCAGTAGTGATGTATGGAAGTGAGAGCTGGACCATAAAGAAGGCTGATCGCCAAAGAACTGATGCTTTTGAATTATGGTGCTGGAGGAGACTCTTGAGAGTTCCATGGACTGCAAGAAGATCAAACACATCCATTCTGAAGGAAATCAGCCCTGAGTGCTCACTGGAAGGACAGATCCTGAAGCTGAGGCTCCAATACTTTGGCCATCTCACGAGAAGAAAAGACTCCCTGGAAAAGACCCTGATGTTGGGAAAGATGGAGGGCACAAGGAGAAGGGGATGACAGAGGAAGAGATGGTTAGACAGTGTTCTCAAAGCTACCAGCATGAGTTTGACCAAGCTGCGGGAGGCAGTGGAAGACAGGAGTGCCTGGCGTGCTCTGGTCCAGGGGGTCACGAAGAGTCAGACACGACTAAACGACTAAACAACAACAACAAAGTAAATGGAACCCAGTTTGAATGATGCCTGAAATCTAATTAGTTGAAGCTCTGTTTCGAAAATGTTTGGTTATCTCAAATCCTCCATTGCGCCCAAGAACTTGATAAGATGCCTGCATCAGCACATTGGTTAGTTCAGAAACGTGTTGGATACCACTGATGCTAAGGTCCCAAGGGGGTTGTGTTACATTCAAACCATAGGCTGCTCACGACCTTTCAAGGGCAGCATCAGAGGAACGGTCTAAGTGTGCCTTTCTTTGCGCTTGGTTTTAAGAATAATGAGTCTGTTACTTACTATGTGGTTTGCGAAAGATTGATGATGACACTGGTAATTATTCATTTCCTTTCTTTTAAGTGCCTGGACCTTGTAAATGCATCATTGTCACTTAGCAGCTGAGCCTATTGATTTATAACTATATAGATTAAACAAAGACAGCTAGTTCGGGAGAGAAAAATAGAAAGGTGCCGATTTGCATTTGCGATAAAAACCAAACAAACAATTTGCTCATGGTAGCAAGCCTGTTCCGAGGGAGGAAAATTTCTCTAACAGATCAGATCCTTTGAGTTTAGTTTTTCTAATCTCTGTGTCTATACAGTTGGTGGCAGGATTTGGCCATGCTGACAGTGAGTATGATTAAGTGAGCCAAGACAGGTTTGGTTTTTCTAAGTGCTACATTTCCGCTAACTGCACAAATGTTGGTGTCCCCTCCTGCTGAAATCACCCATCTCTGTTCCTGAACTGGAAGTAACCCTTTACTGCTACAAAATATAAGACATTTTTCAGAAAGAGGATTTCTCTGATGGATCAAAGTCTTCATAGCCATGCTGGCCCCAGACAGAGCAAGAAATAAACAATAAGAAAGGCAACAACTGTTATGTTAGCTCTACCTCTCTTTCAAATCAGAACCAGTGAAGGCGGTGAAGATCCTGTGTGAGTGCCTGGAGGCGGTGGGAGGATGGATGGCGGCTAATGGATTGAGGTTGAATCCTGACAAGACAGAAGTACTGTTTTGGGGGGACAGGGGGTGGGCTGGTGTGGAGGACTCCCTGGTCCTGAATGGGGTAACTGTGCCCCTGAAGGACCAGGTGTGCAGCCTGGGAGTCATTTTGGACTCACAGCTGTCCATGGAGGCGCAGGTCAATTCTGTATCCAGGGCAGCTGTCTACCAACTCCACATGGTACGCAGGCTGAGACCCTACCTGCCCGCGGACTGTCTCACCAGAGTGGTGCATGCTCTAGTTATCTCCAGCTTGGACTACTGCAATGCGCTCTACGTGGGGCTACCTTTGAAGGTGACCCGGAAACTACAACTAATCCAGAATGAGGCAGCTAGACTGGTGAATGGGGGCGGCTGCCAAGAACACATAACACTGGTCTTGAAAGACCTACATTGGCTCTCAGTATGTTTCCAAGGACAATTCAAAGTGTTGGTGCTGATCTTTAAAGCCCTAAATGGCCTTGGCCCAGTATACCTGAAGGAGCGTCTCCACCCCCATCGTTCTGCCCGGATGCTGAGGTCCAGGGCTGAGGGCCTTCTGGCAGTTCCCTCATTGCGAGAAGCAAAGCTATAGGGAACCAGGCAGAGGGCCTTCTCGGTAGTGGTGCCCGCCCTGTGGAACGCCCTCCCATCAGATGTCAAAGCGATAAACAGCTACCTGACATTCAGAAGACATCTTAAGGCAGCCCTATTCAGGGAAGTTTTTAATGGGTGACATTTTAGTGTATTTTTGGTCTCTGTGGAAGCCGCCCAGAGTGGCTGGGGAAACCCAGTCAGATGGGCGGGGTACAAATAAATTATGATTATGATTATTAGACCAAGTGTTTAAATCTAGGCTGCACCAGGAGCACCAAATTGAGCAATTTGGAGTTAACTCTTTATTAGCAGAAACATGATCTGCTGATTGTCAGGCGTAATGAACACAGGAATTCCTCCCTGATATGTCTGGCCTCCATGATGCAGTTGTTGAGACCAAAGGTCCTCACCTCCCCAGAGCTGTCTAACTATCCTCCTAAATCTCTCCTCCATCCTTCTCATGCCTCTTCTGGTTTTGGGAGACCAACGGGGAGAGAAGTTTGTTACACCTGTGCCTCTTCACCTGTCTGACCCATCTCTGCCCCTTGGCCTCCCTCCTTTCCTGCTTCAGCTTCTACTTCTGATTCTGGGCTTCTCTCTGCATAGGCAAACTAGGCCCTCCAGATGTTTGGGACTACAATTCCCACCATCCCTGTTAACTAGGGATGATGGGAATTGTAGTCCCAAACATCTGGAGGGCCGGAGTTTGCATATGCCTGGCCTAGACTCTCCCAGCTCACCAAGCCCTCTTACCTCTTCAGCTGCCAACATCTCCCAGTCTTCTTCTTCTGACCACTCATCATTGTCCCACCACCACTCCCCAGGCTCTGAGCCTTCTTCCCTTGGGGCTTCCCCAGCTAGTTCCTCCCACCACTCCTCTGAATATATTTGAGGCTCAGCTTCCTCAAATATTTTATTGGGAGGAGGGGGTGAAGGGACCTTGGCCCCTAGGAGTTTACTCCCATGGTGGCAGAACACTAGTTTGTTTCGCCCTCTGTTTTCTTGAGCTCATTTGAGTTTCCCACTCAGCATTTCTTAAAACACACAACAATTTTGCAGGATACAGTTCTCTCTCTCTCTCTCTCTCTCTCTCTCTCTCTCTCTCTCTCTCTCTCTGTGCATGCGCACGGATGTACAAATAATACAGCACAAAGTGGGGCAACCCTGCTTGGGTTGTCATTGAAGGAGTCGTGAAACCTAAAGAGTGCTGCTGCTTCCTTTTCACCAGCCATCTTCTCGAAATGCATACATGGTTATTTGCATTATAAGAAATCCTTATGTAATAATAATAATAACAACTTTTATTTATGCCCCGCCCTCCCCAGTCAGGGCGGCTAACAAGCAATAATGAAAACAAGTTGAATGAATACAACTTAAAAACAAAATTAAAACACAACATTAAAATATTGAAACATTGAAATATTAAAATGTAGCCTCATCGCAGGAGGAGAAAGGAAAAGAAAAAAAGAAAGAGGGGGAGGGAATCAAATTGGCGCCAAGCCAAAGGCCAGGCGGAACAACTCTGTCTTACAGGCCCTGCGGAAAAAAATCAGATCCTGCAGGGCCCTGGTCTCATGAGGCAGAGCGTTCCACCAGGCCGGGGCCAGTGTTGAGAAGGCCCTGGCTCTGGTTGAGGCTAATCTAACTTCCTTAGGGCCTGGGACCACTAGGGTGTTGCTATTTATGGACCTTGAGGCTCTCCGTGGGGCAGACCGGGAGAGGCGGTCCCGTAGGTACGAGGGTCCTAGGCTGTAGTGGCTACTCCCTTCTGTGGGATCTAGGTTTGTCTACATTGCAGATGAAGATGGCCAAGCTGCTTGATCTGCAATGACTCTGCCACCTCAAGTCTCCTTTTCATCCCGGCTGAGCTGCAAGTGTATGATGCAGCCCTCCTTTCATATTCCTCCCTTGCTTAATATCCCCAGATTTTGCTGACTCTGCTTTCCTTGTTTTGCTGCTTCTGCTGACACAATGTTCTCCCTTTCCTCCTCCTCCTCCTCTTTCCTCTGTTCCTCCTCCGTACTCGACACTCTTGTAATTTAATCTCTCAGTCAATGTCTTGCTTTAATCAAGTCTCTGTCATGCCAATTATATCACACGTCTTCCCTGCCACATGTGCTTCTAATTCAGCCACATTATTAATGCTCGGCTAGCATTTCTATGAAATGCATTGTGGGACTAATCCCTCCTTGGCCGAAGCTGGCAAAGAGTAGCCAGGAATTGCCCTGTCCCCTTTTGCAGATGGATCTTCTGTTAAAGGAGGCCCAGTGGCCACCGGGAACTCCCTCAGCACTTTCTTTGCGGGCAGGATTCGATCCTTAGCTATCCGTAGACACATGCATTTTAACCTGTGGGGTGATTGTGTTGGATCATGCTAGACTTGTGTGGTTTTCTTTACTGAGGATAAGAAACATGCAGCATTTAAAGCAAATGAAACTGAGGAGGTCAGGTTATCCCAGTGTTCCTTCTCCTTTACTGCTCTCTACCGTCGCCAAAGAATTGGTGCTTTTGAATTATGGTGCTGGAGGAGACTCTTGAGAGTCCCATGGACTGCAAGAAGATCAAACCTATCCATTCTGAAGGAAATCAGCCCTGAGTGCTCACTGGAAGGACAGATCCTGAAGCTGAGGTCCAAGACTTTGGCCACCTCATGAGAAGAGAAGACTCCCTGGAAAAGACCCTGATGTTGGGAAAGATGGAGGGCACAAGGAGAAGGGGACGGCAGAGGACGAGATGGTTGGACAGTGTTCTCGAAGCTACCAACATGAGTTTGACCAAAGGGAGGCAGTGGAAGACAGGAGTGCCTGGCGTACTCTGGTCACGAAGAGTCGGACACAACTAAACGACTAAACAACAACAACAACAACAACCGTCGCTTCTGGAGACAGATGCAGGCAGAAGCTGTGGGTCCATTCCAGCCTTTTTACGCTGCCTCTGCCTCTCTCCCATCTGCTTCCCTTGGTCGCCTTTTTGGGGGGGAAACAGTAGGGTGTATCTGGGAACATCTGGCACACTCCCTGCACGTGCATATGCTTCTGGATTTTACGGTTCATCTGATATGGGTTGGGGAGTTGCCTTTATGTCATGGCCAGATTGGAAGTTCTGTAAGTCAATTCTGCAGTTCTGAAATTGGCAGCTGAAAAAGTCCTTCTCTCTTATTGGTTCTCTTTGATCATTAAGGGAGGAATTCAATACAGTGGTACCTCGGGTTAAGTTCTTAATTCGTTCCGGAGGTCTGTTCTTAACCTGAAACTGTTCTTAACCTGAAACACCACTTTAGCTAATGGGGCGTCCCACTGCCTCCGTGCTGCTGAAGCACAATTTCTGTTCTCATCCTGAAGCAAAGTTCTTAACCCGAGGTACTATTTCTGGGTTAGCGGAGTCAGTAACCTGAAGCATATGCAACCTGAAGCATATGTAACCCAAGGTACCACTGTATAACACTCTTTTGATCGTTCTGTCAGTGCAAGGATTTCTGCCCCTCCTTTGCCCCGAGGTGGGAACTTTCAGTCTTGGCAACTGGTTTTCCTGGAGTAGGCCCCACCAGGAATGAGCTGCTCTGCTCATTAGGCCTGACAACCAAGTCTGTGGAGATGATTTTTTGTTAATAAAGAGTTAGCTCCAACTCTGAACTGTGTGATTACTGACTGGCACACTCTTGTGACAGCTAGGGAGTGGTGGACTTCATGCTAACTACTTAGATTTGTTGCTGTTGATGAAGCACTATATGAATCTTCTTCAGTCAAAAAATAAAAAAAAAGTAGCCAAGTTCCGTCGACTCTCAGAGCAGATTTTTGTGATCTCAGCCAGAGACTGTTCCCTGTTCTGCTACCACAGAACCTTGAAAGATGTGCTGGGATTTGAACTCAGGACCTTCTGCGTGCAAAGGAATGTGCTCTCTGCCACTGAGCAATGGGCCCCTTCTGAGTTGCGGGTAAGAACGTCGGGAAGTAGCAAAGAGGCGAAAACGCTGCCGGATCGCTCAGACATCGTTGACAACGCGCATTGCGCAACTGAAGTAATGACAGACTTATCTGTAGGCTTCAAATCCCAGTGCCATGTTGCATTTACCATTTTACGCAAGCTAGCAAAATTTCCCTGTGCCTCGGCGAATTAGTGTAATTGCTGGCAGATGTGGGTTTTCGATTAGTATTCCCAAATTACTCACCATTTCAAGGGGTCCCCTGAAACTCAGCTAGAACACATAGCTGAGAGATGGGAGAAGAAAGGTTGCACTCCTGGTTAATGGGAGCTGACAGGTGGGAGTGACTTTCCTGCCCCTTGGAAGAGGCCAAAATCTGTAATACTTTTTAATGCCTCACCAAGAAAAAAAAGGGGGGAAACCCCCCCAAAAACAAAAAACCTGGCAAGCATCTAGCTGTTCCTTGTGAAATGACACCAGTCTGACAGCTTCTCTTACAACTTGATCTCCAGATGTTAGGCTGGTTTCAAATAGATGCCACAATGGTGTTTTTAATAGTTGAGGATTAGTGTTGAATTTGCAGCCTGCCACTCTGCTATTCCATGACCTTGTTGTTTATGCAAAGATGCATCTCGTATTATGGCAGGCGCATAAGAGTGCAGTCACACGGCAAAAGCTTTTGGACTGCAAGAAGATCAAACCTCTCCATTCTGAAGGAAATCAGCCCTGAGTGCTCACTGGAAGGACAGATCGTGAAGCTGAGACTCCAATACTTTGGCCACCTCATGAGAAGAGAAGACTCCCTGGAAAAGACCCTGATGTTGGGAAAGATGGAGGGCACAAGGAGAAGGGGACGACAGGGGATGAGATGGTTGGATAGTATTCTCGAAGCTACCAGCATGAGTTTGACGGGAGACAGTGTGGGAGGCAGTGGAAGACTTCTTTCTCCTGCCTCCTCCCTTGGTCCTGGCTGGCTCTTCAGTCCTGACTACTGGCTGGTCTCATGGTTTCCAGTTCACCTCCAGCTGCTGCCCAGAACCTAACTCTGACGACAGTCTGGCTCATGACTAGGGATGGGCGAAAATGTCAGTTTTAGTTTCTCTCCGTTTTCATATCTCAACTTCAGATCTCCACATTTACACATCAGTTTGCATTTTTAAGAAAAGCCTCCATGAAAATTCACCAGCATCTGAGTGCAAGTCCAAAATGTGTGCAATCTTGCCTTATGTACAGCATTTTTGCATGTTCTTTTTCACCAACGGATGGTTTTTTATCCACATCTACATGCACGATGCTTGGCTGTAGAAATGCACTGCAGGAAATACAGTGAAGTGAGAATTTCAATGGAAGGAGATGTTTTGGTTCATGTATTGTTTCGGAAAAAATGTGAATTAGGTAAGCACACCTTTAAATGGAACCTGAATCTAATTGGTTTCCCATCCGTACTGGTGAATGATGCTGCGAGTTTATAGGAATCGATGTGAGAGATCAACTCAGAAACTAGGATGGCTTTTTGTAAATCTGGGACTGTCCCTGGAATATAAGGACACTTGGAGCATCTGTCATACCCTTCAACATTTCTCCAATGAAAATAGGGATGTCCTCTTCAATGATGATGATGATAATTTTTTTTATTTCTCAACCATCTAACTGGGTTGCCCCAGCCACTCTGGGCAGCTTCAACATATATATATATATATATATATATATATATATATATATATATATATATATCATTTAAAAAACTTCCCTATACAGGGCTGCTTTCAGATGTCTTTTAAAGGTTGTATAGTTCCTTATCTCCTTGGCTCAGGGGTTGCAAAACTCCATCCCCTCCAACATTTCTCCAATGAAAATAGGGACGTCCTAGGGAAAAGTGGGACATTCTGGGATGAAATCAGAAACCGGGATGCCTTCTGTAAATCTGGGACTGTCCCTGGAAAATAGGGACATTTGGAGGGTCTGTGGAAAAGGTATTTGATAACCTGATCCTGTTTCTCATTGAGTGGAGTGAATACTCACAGAAATCAGGTCTTTGAGTGGTCCAAAGCATAACGAAGCCTAGGTCAGATGCTTGTGTGCCTTGCCTTTGTTTCTGTGCAAAGTGTCGGCACCCGAACCAGCATTCCAAAACTGGAATCCTAAATAGGGATGAGAAGAGCAATCCACAAACATTGTTATTGGTGGGAAATTGATGGGTGCTTTTAGTGTGATGTGGATTCTGCTCAAGCACATGAAAGAGACATGAAAGACACAGCATTGTGGGACATCTTGGGACCACAAATGGAAATATTTTTTCAGGCTGCTGGGCCGTAACTCACTGGTTACCATATAACACCAGTCTTGAAAGACCTACACTGGCTCCCAGTACGTTTCCGAGCACAATTCAAAGTGTTGGTGCTGACTTTTAAAGCCCTAAACGGCCTCAGCCCAGTATACCTGAAGGCGCGTCTCCACCCCCATCGTTCTGCCCGGACACTGAGGTCCAGCGCTGAGGGCCTTCTGGCGGTTCCCTTGCTGCGAGAAGCCAAGTTACAGGGAACCAGGCAGAGGGCCTTCTCAGTAGTGGCACCCACCCTGTGGAACGCCCTCCCACCAGATGTCAAAGAGAAAAATAACTACCAAACTTTTAGAAGACATCTGAAGGCAGCCCTGTTTAGGGAAACTTTTAATGTTTAATAGGTTATTGTATTTTAGTGATTTGTTGGAAGCCGCCCAGAGTGGCTGGGGAAACCCAGCCAGATGGGTGGGGTATGAATGAATGAATGAATGAATGAATGAATGAATAAATAAATAAATAAATAAATAAATAAATATTATTATTATTATTGTAGAGCAACTGCTTTCTCTGCAAAAGGACCCAAGTTCAACTGCTTCCAGGGCTGAGAAATTCTGAGGAGCTGCTGCCAATCAGTGCAGACAATACTGGCCTAGACGAACCCAGCGGCCTGACTCAGAATCAAGCTGCTTCCTAGGTTCCTAGGCATTTCCTAGGCAGAACGGGAATGAAAGAAAGTGAAACAAAGTTGCTGTTTCGTCTGAACCCACACCTATAAATCCAGTGTTCTACTGCCACGAGGACACTTAAGATGCCTCGGGGTGAGTTTTCGCAGCTTAAGCTTCCATACAAGTGATTATTCACAGCAAATTACAACATTTCTTTTCTGGAGTTCCTTTAATCTGCCGTCTTTTCTGTTCTCCTACTGCTTGCTGTTAAGTGCTGAGTGGTAACTTTTATGACTTTATAGGAACCTAGAGCTCATGGTGGTTTTTTTTTTGAGTTGGCTGACACATGCCTGGAAAGATTTAAATGTATCAAGCTCTGATCCCAGTGCTGGGAGTTTAACAAATTCTTCTCTGACTTAAAAAGGGTCAGATCCGTTTGGTATCGTCGTACTGCCTGATTAGGAAGCGAATATAATCTCTGGGAGCATTTCCTCCCACCCCCCTCCAAAAGAAGACGATTATATGAGACTTTTGGCCTGCAGGTTAGCATTTTCTGCCTCCCCCTCTTCATAATTGTTGTAGAGCTATTATTACATCACTGACATTTGGGCCCAAAGGAAGAATTTGATGTAAATACCTCCAGTCAACAAGCCATTGTGTCATAGGGAACTCTCAAAGATGTTCAGTGCTGTAATTAGCAAAGCCAGCCTGGAACAAATGTCCATGATTTATAAGTGACAACCATGAAGTCTTTAGGAAAAAATGGTGAAGTACTTAATGGGTCACCTTTATTATTTTTCCTACCATAGATACCCTTGACTCAGAAGTTATGTCACTCTGCCTGTATGCCTTGGTATTATTTACACGGAATAAAAATGTCACTGTGCAATTGGCTGACTAGCATTCTTGAATCTGTTTTCTGGTTTTCAGTCTCAAAGGAGGCAAACTGAAGAAGCAACCGGGCAAAAGAAAAATTCAGCAGTGACGAGGGCACCAGAAAGTATTTACTCAAAGGTACCTGGAAACGGATAAAGGTCAAGGGCCAGCCCTTATTCCCTTTGAGGACAATCCAACATTCAGGAGGATGCATCTTGTAATGTAGTTGGGTGACTACTCATAAACCAGAAATACACTACAGGTTTGGTTGAGGGAACCTAATATTCTCCACAATATTCTGTGCAAAATATGGTTTGAAGCTCAACATCAAAACCTTCAAAAAAACGAAGATCATGGCCACTGGTCCCATCACCTCCTGGCAAATAGAAGGGGAAGAAATGGAGGCAGTGAGAGATTTTACTTTGTTGGGCTCTATGATCACTGCAGATGGTGACAGCAGCCACGGAATTAAAAGACGCCTGCTTCTTGGGAGAAAAGCAATGACAAACCTAGACAGCATCTTAAAAAGCAGAGACATCACCTTGCCAACAAAGGTCCGTACAGTTAAAGCTATGGTTTTCCCAGTAGTGATGTATGGAAGTGAGAGCTGGACCATAAAGAAGACTGATCGCCGAAGAATTGATGCTTTTGAATTATGGTGCTGGAGGAGACTTGTGAGAGTCCCATGGACTGCAAGAAGATCAAACCTATCCATTCTGAAGGAAATCAGCCTTGAGTGCTCACTGGAAGGACAGATCCTGAAGCTGAGGCTCCAATACTTTGGCCACCTCATGAGAAGAGAAGACTCCCTGGAAAAGACCCTGATGTTGGGAAAGATGGAGGGCACAAGGAGAAGAAGACAATAGAGGACAAGATGGTTGGACAGTGTTCTTGAAGCTACCAGCATGAGTTTGACTAAACTGTGGGAGGAAGTGGAAGACAGAAGTGCCTGGTGTGCTCTGGTCCATGGGGTCACGAAGAGTCGGACACAACTAAACGACTAAACAACAACAATATTCTCCAAACATTGAATTCACGGAAGTCCCAACAGTGGAGGAATAGCAGATGAAGATGATGGACTTTTCAGAGCTAGCCGACCTGACTGGAAGAGTCTGCGACCAGAGGGAGGAGGAGTACCAGAATGATTGGATGAAATTTAAAGACTATTTACTGCATTTTTCGCTCTATAAGATGCACCAGACCACGAGACGCACGTAGTTTTTGGAGGAGGAAAACAAGAAAAAAAATATTCTGAATCCCAGAAGCCAGAACAGCAAGAGGGATCGCTGCGCAGCGAAAGCAGCGATCCCTCTTGCTGTTCTGGCTTCTGGGATAGCTGCGCAGCCTGCATTCGCTCCATAAGACGCACACACATTTCCCCTTACTTTATAGGAGGGGAAAAGTGAGTCTTATAGAGCAAAAAATACGGTAGTTAAATATGTAAAGATAACTTAATTGGAAAAACTTGCAAATACCAGATAGGCTTAGGCTTAGGATTGAAATATGTGATGTTAGAGAATAATATGTTGAAAGTTAAAATGAAAAGGAAGAAAGATGTTAAGTGACTACGTTAATTTTATGAGGAAATTGGTTTTGGAAAACTGTTACAAGGATATACAATAAAACTCAGCCAGGGGGATTCAAGGAAGTCATTTAACTATGTCACTAAGATTGGATTAAGTATAGTTAAGATGTTTGTTTGTTTAAAATTCTGGAAAATCAATATATATATATATTTTAAAAAACCAAAACATTGAATTCACAGTCACTCAGGCCCAGGGTTAGCACATAGCACTGTTGAGCCTTAATATAACACAGTGCTGATGCTCATCCTGCCCCCACATTGCAGGCCAGGGTTCTGGGTCTGCAGCCTGTTATTTAAAGTTTCACAAAGTGCTCTGGTTGCACCCATGAGGAGCAGTGTTAAAGAAGTTTCATAAAATGTGATGTCTGTATGCACTGAAATTAAAAATTGTGTACAGGTTTGCATTTGCAAAGCGGAGAAGTTTGCATCGAGAAAGAGGTTCCACTCTAGGTGAAAGCGGAAAGCTAGCATTTCTCCATTCCAGAGGTAATATTTCAAAAGCTTGCTGGACCCGTTTGACCAGAGGCTACACAGTAGGACAAAGGAGATCTGCATATACCATGGGGAAGGCACCCCCAACCTTCGGCCCTCCAGATGTTTTGGCCTACAACTCCCATGATCCCTAGCTAACAGGACCAGTGGTCAGGGATGATGGGAATTGTAGTCCAAAACATCTGGAGGGCCGAAGGTTGGGGATGCCTGCCATGGGGAAAGCTAAGCAGCTCTCAGCTGTCTTAAAAGATTGTCTGTCTCCAGCCTCTTACAAATAAGCACCTGTATCAAATATAGACTGTGAATGTTTGGCAGAAAATTCATGGAATTTCTGCAAATCCCTCTTTTAATACAATAATCTGCAATACAGTAATCTTTTTTTAAAAAAATAAAAATAAAAAGCTCTTACTATGGAAAGATGTAAAGGAAATTTGCCACATGGTGTTCCGCCCCCTATTGGATTGTTTTTCATGTGCAAAGGAAACAGTAAAATGTTAAGCCAATGAACACAAAAAGAAGTTTAGCAGAGTGATGGGAGATGATAATAGACAGCTTTAGGAAAATAAACTAATGATAGCAATCTTTGGGTCTGCTTCAGTTTAGAGATTGTTTGCTATAACCCTCCTTGTTTCCTGCTGCCTCTGTTCCAATGTGAGCGGGACAGTCAAAATTGTACGTACAGCACACCACCCATGTGCTCGATGGATGCTTCCTTCCTTTAATGCTGTCATTGGTTGCTTCCTTCCGTCGACATTCCTGAACCGCTCCCCACATGCAGCTCATCTGTTGCAGCGTCATCAAAACCCATTGTGACAACTTGCCCCTTCTCAAACAGTTGAAAGTTTTCAAAAGAGAGGTAGCCAACAAGAGGCCATTGAGATGGGTGGCTTGAAGCTATGCAGGCGGCAGTTTGGAAGCCAAGACCAGATCTACATGGACCTGACTTCTAGGTTTTTGCTCTCTTGATTTCCTGTTTGGTCCACCCACCCACTGGAGCGCATCCAACCAATTCTCTTGGGGTTCTCCATGTCTCACTTTGGCCATCCTCTTGACAGTGCTAGCAGAGACAAGGAAATGTGGTCAGCCTCCATCACTGTGCTATTGGCAAGTAAGTGACAATACTTAGATCACCTCTTCTCTGATTTTTTCACTTCCTGTGTTTAGTGAGAAGAACCAACTTTTTAAACATTTCCTAGTTCTCCCTCTCTCTCCCCCCCCATTTTTTAATTCATTTTATAATACAAATAAAAAACACAAACAGAAAACACAAACAAACAAATTCTTATCATATTCTTATTTTTCTAAACATTGTTAAGTGGGCTTCCCCAAGTCCCACCTATCTGATTTTCATTTTACTTCATCTTTAGCAGTTTACATATATCATAATTTCTAACCATCATTTTTAAAAAAATCACACTTAACTTCACATTTTATCACTTACAAATAATACTATTTTAAAATACCCTATCTTCTACTTCTAACCCTACAGCCTATATCCACTTCCAAAGCTATGTTTAAATATTAACATATTTTTTCAAATATTCCCCTTAAACTTCTTCCAATCTTCTTCCACCGTCTTTTCTCTCTGGTCTCAGAGTCTTCTGGTCAGTTCGGCAACTTCCATATAGTCCATCATCTGCATTCTCTTTCTCTTTCTCTCCCAATCTCTCCATCTCTCTCTCCTGCCATGACTAGGGATGAGGGAGCAAATTCGATTTGAAGTCAAATTGACCGAATTCACAGTTTCCAAAACAACATACGAAATGAACACACAGTTATCCTTCAAAATGTGCACTTGCCCAAATTTTGCTGTTTGGTTTGCCAGCTAAACCATCTTTACAAAAAGAAACCAAGCACAAAGAGTTCTTCAGAATTCAGAACATCTCAAAACCATATTACGGTACATCTTGAGAAGAAGGATGTTTCTTTTGACCTCAGAAAGTATGCCAACTAATAGCACACTCCTTAACCAAGTCTACTTAGAAGCTGACCCTACTGATTTCATTGGGGGATACTCCCATGTAAGTGGGATTAAGGTAAAGGTAAAGGGACCCCTGACCATTAGGTCCAGTCATGACTGACTCTGGGGTTGGGGCGCTCATCTCGCTTTACTGGCCGAGGGAGCAGCTTCCGGGTCATGTGGCCAGCATGACTAAGCCGCTTCTGGCGAATCAGAGCAGCACACGGAAATGCCATTTACCTTCCCGCTGGAGTGGTACCTATTTATCTACTTGCACTTTGATGTGCTTTTGAACTGCTAGGTTGGCAGGAGCAGGGACCGAGCAACAAGAGCTCACCCCATCACGGGGCTTCGAACCACCAACCTTCTGATCGGCAGGTCCTATGCTCAGTGGTTTAACCCACAGCACCACCCGCATCCCTGTAAGTGGGATTAGGACTGTGATATTAAAGCAAAAGCCCCTATGTTCTTTCTCCCACCATTAATACTTGGTGGTCCCTGAGACCTCCGGGGGCAGCTGCTATATCAGAAAATAATTATCTGCACCCTTTGTTTATTAAGTCACCCATAGAGTTTAATACTACTAATGCTACTAATAATTTTTTATTCAGATGTAATTTCATATCCCAATTTTTTATATTAAATCTATAACCTTTCCTCGTAATTCCTTTAGCAAATTGCACTTCCACCACATAGGTTAGCAATCCCATTCTTTCCAACATGATTTTGAGTAATTCTTATTTATTCTACTTACCCTGTCAGGAGTTATATGTCACCTCAGTGTTATTTTAGACCAGTTTCCCTTTATATTTTTGGGGAGCCTGTGAGCTTTATTCCAAAGGTTGCCATGAGGATATTATTTCTGACATCTCATGTTGCTCGATCATGTATTCTTTCTCCTTTTCAGGCTCCTAACCATATTTCAAAAGCAGACAATAAATTCCAAATAATAAATGTCGGATTTTATAACCAGTACCTTGAATTCTATTAATTCTCAAATAAGATTAGCTGTTATATGAAGCTATTCAAACTATGGTGGATTTTCTGAGTGTATATATTTTCTAATTTCAGAATAGGCAATCATATAATTTATTTTAAATTAGTCTGAATAGTTTATAACTGATTATATTTGAATAGTTTCTTCTTTCTCTGTATTCTAAGCCTTTATCAGAATCCAAACCTTCCAGGTCAGATTTTAAGAGGGATCTATATGGGCTTAATAAGCCTATAGAAGAATCAAATATATTTAGCCAATTTGAGATGATCTTTTACCGACTTTATCTTAATGATATTATAACCTCAAAGCAGTTTGTGTAATGGAGTTCTTATCAAATCTCTCTCAAACTGAGATACTGGATTGGGATTGAGTATCCATTTCACCATTTTATGTACTTTGTGATATAATACAAACTCAAATTTGTGATTGCCAGAACTAACTAACTCTCTTTCTTTCTCTCTCTCTCTCTCTCCCCCCCCCCTCTCTCTCACCATCCAGCGTATTTGATTTAACCCTTCTGCTTTTGTTATTCCAGAGATATTTCTATGAGTTAGAGCACTGCCTAATTTTCTGAGTATATACCCAGCTCCCAAGAGGAGAAAATTCCTGAACAAATGGGGTTGGGGGGGGAGAGAAAATGGCTGATATTTTAATTTCAATGAAATTTAAATTGTAGTTCTTTTGCAGGAGCACAAGGCCTTGCATGAATAGGACAACTTTGTTGGATACAGTCCAATATTTAAGGGCAATGCCAAAACTCAAAATAAGGAGCTGATGTCTTCCTCAATCCACTCTCTTCACCATATGGCCAACTATGTTACTCTCAAGGACTACAAATCCCAGAGATATTGATTGACTCTGACTCCCATCAGCCAATGGTCAGGGATGATCGGACTTGCAGTTCAACATCGTCTGGAAGGCCACAGGTTCCCCATCCTAATCTGTAGGCTTATTTATGACTTGTCAAAGTTAATTGAAAAAAACAAGCCATTTCTGTCGAAATCACCTCCTTCTGGTGTCAACCATACTGGGAAAGCACCGAGAGA
Organism: Podarcis liolepis; assembly: GCF_965112155.1. Taxonomy (NCBI): domain Eukaryota; kingdom Metazoa; phylum Chordata; class Lepidosauria; order Squamata; family Lacertidae; genus Podarcis; species Podarcis liolepis. The sequence continues at coordinate 15,149,296 of NC_139557.1, read as the reverse complement.
TTACAGGCCAAGTTCATCTATCACTGCGTGGTTCTGTGAAATTACATCAGGCTTCAGATTGGTCCTTTAAACGCCACAAGCCATGAGTCAGATGTTACAGATGTGGTCAAGGACTTGGCAAATGGCGCAAAGCTCTTGGCGGATACATCGTTAACATCATGAAGCATTTAGCAGGCATTATTAAACATTATGTGAGATGTATGGCGGATGTTATGAATGCTGTCAAGAACTTGGCAAAAGATGCGGACCTCGTGAAGCTCATGAGAGGCACTATAAATGTCACCAGGCATCAGGCAGACATTTAAACATCACAGTAACTACTTGACAAACACTATTACGTACATAATGGGACTTTTGTAACATAATTGTAAATGGCAGTTTCTAAGCAGAAAGTGGCTTACCTGGTGATCAACAGGTGGGATCACGATCTCGGTGGAGTCCATTGGCTTTTCAGTCTGTGAATACCTAGTTCACAAATGTTATACTCAGCTCCATCATTCAGCCTGGACAATGAAGTCCAGCACTGAGGGCCTTCTGGCGGTTCCCTCCCTGCGAGAAGTGAGGTTACAGGGAACCAGGCAGAGGGCCTTCTCAGTAGTGGCACCCACCTTGTGGAATGCCCTCCCATCAGATGTCAAGGAAATAAACAACTATATGACTTTTAGAAGACATCTGAAGGCAGCCCCGTTGAGGGAAGTTTTTAATGTTTGAAGTTTTATTCTGTTTTTAATACAGTGGTACCTCAGGTTACATACACTTCAGTTTACAGACTCCACTAACCCAGAAATAGTGCTTCAGGTTAAGAACTTTGCTTCAGGATAAGAACAGAAATCGTGCTCCGGCGGTGCAGTGGCAGCAGGAGGCCCCATTAGCTAAAGTGGTGCTTCAGGTTAAGAACAGTTTCAGGTTAAGAACGGACCTCCAGAATGAATTAAGTACTTAACCTGAGGTACCACTGTATTCTGTTGGGAGCTGCTCAGAGTAGCTGGGGAAACCCTGCCAGATGGGCAGGGTATAAATAAATTATTATTATTATTATTATTATTATTATTATTATTATTATTATTGTTGTTGTTGTTGTTGTTGTTGTTGTTGTTGTTGTTGTTGTTAGCTATGTAATTCCTAGTGACTGAACCATGCTGTGCATACTTTCCCCTATAAGCATTAGAAGAACACTACTGGATCAGAACAGACCTATTTAGTTCAGCTTCCTGTCTTCCACAGTGGCCAACCAGATACCTTTAGGAACTGAATCTTGCAAGCTCTTGTTCCCTAGCAACCGCTTTTCAGAGGTACTCCATCTCTGAACCTGGAAATAGCCCACAGTTTTTGTGACCGGTAGCTTACTCATACCTTTTATCTTCCATGAAATATCCAATTCCCTTTTGAAGACAGCAGAGCTGGTGGCTGTATCACCGACATCAAAATTAAGATGTGGCAGAGAACGTATTTTGTACAGTGGTGCATCGCAAGACAAAAAGAATCTGTTCTGTGATTCTCTTCGTCTAGCGTTTTTTTCGTCTTGCGAAGCAAGCCCATTGGCGGATTAGCGGATTAGCGCTATTAGCGCTATTAGCGGCTTTTAGCGGCTTATCGGCTTATCGGATCAGCTGATAAGCGGCTTAGTGGCTTAGAAAAAGGGGGGGGAGGAAAAAAAACCCTGCAGGAACTCGCAAGACATTGTCGTCTTGCGAAGCAAGCCCATGGGAGATTCGTTTTGCGAAGCACCTCCAAAACGGAAAACTCTTTCGTCTAGCGGGTTTTTCGTCTTGCAAGGCATTCGTTTTGCGGGGCACCACTGTATATAGTACTTTCCAAGTGCCCGATTAAGGGATGAGTTAGCAGGCAGTGGAAAATAACTGTCTGCATGAGATCTTGAATAGCCTCTGTCAGTCGGAGAATACAATATCAGGGGTGAGGAATCTGCAGCCTGTGAGCCTAAGTAGGCCCCTTTGTCCTTTCCATTTGGCCAAGCAACAGCCATCTCCCCCACAACTGATGTCATACTGGGGCATTCTTTTTACATATATTGCCATACACTTCTTTCACAGTGCAGGGCAAGAGAGCGCTTTGAGAGGCACTGTGATGTTAACATATGAGAGTGCTGGAGGTGAAATAGTTAAACAGGTTACCCAATCAAGACCCAGGGGGGTGGAGTCAGAGGGACTATAAAACCAATATTGGGACTCCTCAGGTTCAGCCTCTGAATCTGATCCCCAGGCCATCACAGCTATTAGCTAAAAACTGGAAATCTCAAGAAATACTAACGGTAGAAGAATAGCAGATGAAGATGTTGGAGTTTTTGGAGCTGGCTGACCTGACTGCAAGAATCCGTGATCAGAAAGAAGTGTCCCCTCTGTCCCCGGACCCCTTTTGAACTAAGGGGCGGCAACGGGGAGAAGCGATTCTCCCCGCTGCCCCTTCCCTTGCTTTAAAACAGGTACGGGGACAGAGGGGAAGGCGCGCAGCGCTTCCCCTCTATCCCCGGACGGTCTCCATAGGAACGCATTGATTGATTTTCAATGCATTCCTATGGGAAATCGTGCTTCGCAAGATGAAAAACTCGCAAGAAGAAAAAACTTGCGGAACGAATTAATTTCATCTTGCGAGGCACCACTGTATAAGATAATTAGAAGGTACTTAAAAGTATCAAATAGGCTTAGGATTAGAATAAGAATGTTGTATAGTAATATGGATTTAAGTCAATAAGAAAAGAGATGAAGGTAGTAAATTGAAGAAGTAAATTGTAGTAGAAAGATAATTTTGGAGAACTGCTACAAGGTGATACAATGAAATTCAGTTAGGGGGGATTTGAGGAAGACAGTTAATAATGGAATTTAAAATGAACTTCAGACGGATTATGTGTTTTTATTTTTTATTTTATTTTATTCTTTTCTTCTTTTAGTATTGTAATGTTCTTTCTTTTGTATGTCATGTATGTCATATCTGTTAAAATCAATTAAAAAAAATTGGAAAAGAAAATTCACACCCACTATTCAGCTAAACGGCTATCGAATCAGAGTAAAGTTGCACTGTGAACAGGGTAATGGTCTGAGTGAGTATAGGATTGGCATTAGCATGTTCGGACGCGGGTGGCGCTGTGGGTTAAACCACAGAGCCTAGGACTTGCCGATCGGAAGGTCGGCGGTTCAAATCCCCGCTACGGGGTGAGCTCCCGTTGCTCGGTCCCTGCTCCTGCCAACCTAGCAGTTCGAAAGCACCTCAAAGTGCAAGTAGATAAATAGGTACCGCTCCGGCGGGAGGATAAACAGCATTTCCGTGCCCTGCTCTGGTTTGCCAGAAGTGGCTTAGTCATGCTGGCCACATGACCCGGAAGCTCCCTCGGCCAATAAAGCGAGATGAGCGCCGCAATCCCAGAGTTGGCCATGACTGGACCTAATGGTCAGGGGACCCTTTACCTTTACCTTCCATGTGCTGCCATAATCCCACCCAGAACCCCACCCCCTTTGCGTATGTGTGTGTTGTTCTGTTGTTGCATTTTTGCCATCTGAGCGGTTGTACCAAGCTATCCTTTGTGGCAGCTTCATCTTGCTTGCGTCAGCTCAGCCAACCCAATTTGAGTACAGGATTTGTGTTTTTTTAGTCTGGCTCCAACCCAAGGGTCCCTTCCCCCCTTAAAATCCACCTGACATTTTCACGTTACTTTTGTTGGTGCTTTCACCATTCCTTAAACTGGTCAGTACTCCCGTTACCCTCTGTGGATGTTTCAAATATGTCAGGCAGGTGTTTCAAAAGCACCTTCTGCTGCAGGGAAATATACTCTGATGTAATCTGTCTAATTTGGCTCTTTGAGTTACTTTCAAGAACACTTGCTGTTTTGCAATGGAAATTGCTCCCCAACCACTTCAGAGAGGCCTTTGTAATGTGAGCTGGTAAAACTCTGCAGGTGTAGCAGTCTGCCTTCCTCCCCCCACTTAAAAAAAAATCTCTTTTTTTTGCTTGCTTTACTGCATTACTGAAAACGTGACATCAAAGTAGCTTTAGGTCATTTAAAAAATAGTTTTTGTTAAGAAAATTCAAATAAATGACTATCGAATCCAGGAAACCATGCATTACCCACAAGAATATATTCCGTCAGGCTTAAATTCCCTCAATTTGGGCAGATTTTTGAGGGATTTGGACAAAGCTGAGGTGTTTTGGCATAAGTGGCAACTGGAAAACAGGAAACAGTGCGTTCCTCGCTTAATTCTTAAGGTTTGGGGTTTCGGTGCAGTTCTAACCATGCCTATTCAGAAGTAAATCCCACTGAGTTAAATGAAATTCATTTCCCAGGTAAGGCTGCAGTCCTAACCTCATATACCTGGGAGGAAGCCCCATTGAATTCAACAGCTGATCGCCAAAGAATTGATGCTTTTGAATTATGGTGCTGGAGGAGACTCTTGAGAGTCCCATGGACTGCAAGAAGATCAAACCTCTCCATTCTGAAGGAAATCAGCCCTGAGTGCTCACTGGAAGGTCATGAAGATCATGAAGCTGAGGCTCCAATACTTTGGCCACCTCATGAGAAGAGAAGACTGCCTGGAAAAGACCCAGATGTTGGGAAAGATGGAGGGCACAAGGAGAAGGGGACGACAGAGGACGAGATGGTTGGACAGTGTTCTCAAAGCTACCAGCATGAGTTTGACCAAACTGCGGGATGCAGTGGAAGACAGGAGTGCCTGGCGTGCTCTGGTCCATGGGGTCACGAAGAGTCAGACACATGCTGGTAGCTTCGAGAACACTGTCCAACCATCTCGTCCTCTGTCGTCCCCTTCTCCTTGTGCCCTCCATCTTTCCCAACATCAGGGTCTTTTCCAGGGAGTCTTCTCTTCTCATGAGGTGGCCAAAGTATTGGAGCCTCAGCTTCAGGATCTCTCCTTCCAGTGAGCACTCAGGGCTGATTTCCTTCAGAATGGATAGGTTTGATCTTCTTGCAGCACCATAATTCAAAAGCATCAATTCTTCGGCGATCAGCCTTCTTCATGGTCCAGCTTTCACTTCCATACATCACTACTGGGGAAACCATAGCTTTTACTACAGCAATTGTTGTTGTTATACAATTCCATTCACCATATAGATGGGTTTATGAAGCATTTCTGTATCCTTCTGCTGTGCTGAAGAAGAATTCCACGAAACAATGGGTATATCCAGAATCATTGTCCACTATGTCTGTTTGCGGACCACTTTGGCAGCGTTGGACGTCATAAAACAAAGCTTTACGGCTTGTTTTCACCAGATAAAAATCTGACCCATTGCTTCTTTCAGAGACTTGCATTGCCTACAAAGATTTTCAGAGACTTATAAGACTTATGTTTATTTGGTTCGATGTTTTCAAGAGAATTCATCCAGAGTGCATATTGTGTGACTTTCAGAGATTTATAAGATTATTGTTTATTTGGTTTTGCAGAGAGTGCATATTTCATATATTTCATACTGTTCAATGTTCTGTATAGAATATCAAAAGAGTTTATATTGACATCGCATTGTTGTACTTGGTCATCGTGTTGCCTTGGGTATCACTAATAATTGTTTGCAACACAGGGGTTTAATTGTTTGGTTACTTACTGCCCTGGGAAAGGGCAGGTAATAACTACTACTACTACTGCTGCTGCTGCTGCTGCTGCTGCTGCTACTACTACTATTGTAGGAAAAATATGCAGAGAGTATCCAGGAAATGAAGTGGTAAAGGAAGTAGCAGTTGCCATAGCGACAGAGCACCCAACTCTTGGGTTGGGGCAACTGTCTAAAATGTTTTAAAATGTTTAAAATGGTTCTAATTTTGGTTCCTCTGTATCATTTTCGTCGGGTTGGTGTTGGTTAAATGTTCAGTTGGGGTTGGTGGTTATTTTAATTTGGGTATAACTGTAAACTGTTTATTATTGTTGTTATAAATAAAATTTATTATTATTATTATTATTGGTTTTTATTGATTTATTGGTTTGCTTGTGGCTTATATAGGATATCTTGTTTTTTAATGGTTGATGGAGTGTTTTATGCATTGTAAGCCGCCCAGAGTGGCTGGGGAAACCCAGACAGATGGGCGGAATATAATTATTATAATTATTAGTATCCAAACATGTCAAGGAGTGAGTTGCTTCTCTACAGAAGTGGTGATCTCTCAAAGGAATATGGGAAAAGGTCACACTGGAGAACTATTGGATATTATTATCTTGGGCTGAAGTCCCTCCAAAAGGATGGAGGCTGGCAGTGGAAGGAAGGAAAGAAAGAAAAGTAGGCCAGTTCAGGTTGGGTCCTTGGCCAGACCTATATGCTGAGGCTATTTGTACAGCAGGAAATGGAAAAGCAAATGACTTCCTCTCACCTTTGGAGAGGGAAGGCAGAAGACGGACAGTTTATTTTCGTAGTGTCCGAAGCTCTCGCTGCACTGCAAAAACACGTTTTGGAGCATTCGAAGTCATCAGTTACTTTCCCTCTCTAAACAAGTACTGGCCATCTTACCTCACAAAAGGGAAATAGCAAAGCTTGAAGCTTTAAATCAAAACTGTTGCTGAGTTATCCAAACACCAAAATGAAGGTGGAGAGGGGGGGCTTTTTTATGACAGCTGAAATATTTTTCCACAGAAAAGGCTAAGTAGAATCATGCAAAACTTTCTAAAAATATTTCCTTCTGGCACAGGAATTTTCCAATCTGCTGCTTGATTCTTCTTCTTTTATTGTTATGTTATGAACCTTTTGCACGGACAGGACATTTGTTGCAGGGAGTGGCGCTTCTTCATCAAAAAGGACATGAAAAGGCTATTTAGTATGTGCTATTTATGATACTCCTATTTTTAAATGTTTGCTGTTCAGCCAGTAATCACAAGGAACCATCATATGACTTAGGTGACCTATTACATAATATCAATAAATTTCTAGACGACGGCATACCTGCCAACACTTTAAAAGTGAAAATATCTTCTAGGCTCCTTCCCTAAATATTAAAAGGCCTCATCCCTGTCACACCTAGCACCTATGTGGCTTACTCACATAGATTTTTCAGCCAATAAAATTAGATCAGATATTTTAATATTTGAAATATTAAAATATTTTTTTTTTGAGTGGGCTGAGAGAGTGGGCAGGCATACATTTGGAATCTCATGTTGGATAATCTATGTTCTCTCTCTGATTTATTATTATTTATTTAACTTGTACGTTGCTTTCTGTTTCAGCAGAAATCTCTAAGCCATTTACACATCTCAGCAAGAATCTAATTTGAAAAACACAATGCAGAATGGAAGTGACGGAGGTCACATCTGCCACACACGTAATACTCTGTTATATCACTTCAACGGTAATGGCTTCCCTCAAATAATCATGGGTACTGTAGTTTATTAATGGAGCTGACAGTTGTTAGGAGAACCCCCATTCTCCCCACAGAGCTGCAATTCCTAGAGTTCCCTGGGAAGAGGGATTGATTACTAAACCACTCTGGGAATCGAGAGATTCATGCATCTGTGGCCTCAAGCAGCTGTTTTAAATTTCCCAGAATTTCCAGCTACCTCAGGTGCCCTGTGGGGTTGGAAAGACCTGTCAGTTTCGCTTCTCCATGTTTCTCATTTTTCTAATCTTTAATTCAGTTCATTTTGCAGCAATTTGCATTTTTAAAAAAATTCCCCACGAAAATTCACATTTTATATGCAATTTTGACTAACGTACACAGTTTTGCAAGCAATTTCCTCTAATATCATGCCTTTGTCCATGTTATCTTTACCAATGTCTTTTTTAAAAAATACAAACCTTTCCCCTAATGTATACAGTTTTTTGCAAACATTGGTTGGAGAACTTCAGTGCAAATTTCAGGTAAATGCAAATCTCTATGGATTGCTGTGTGACTGTTTGAATAATGTTTCAGAAAGGGTGTACAATGGTACCTCGGGTTAAGTACTTAATTTGTTCTGGAGGTCAGTTCTTAACCTGAAACTGTTCTTAATCTGAAGCACCACTTTAGCTAATGGGGCCTCCTGCTGCTGCCGCGCCGCCGGAGCACAATTTCTGTTCTCATCCTGAAGCAAAGTTCTTAACCCGAGGTACTATTTCTGGGTGAGCGGAGTCTGTAACCTGAAGCATATGTAACCTGAAGCGTATGTAACCCGAGGTACCAATGTTTTTGATAGGTTCCTCTTTAAATGCAAACTAAATTGAAATCCTCCTTCATTTATAGTGCTTTGAGATACTTTGGTAAATTTACAGTGGTGGCTGATATGGCGCCACTTGACTTTATTTTTGTGTGTGTAGGTGAATTCTGGCATATGTCACTGATACAATAACAGTGCATTTGTGGTAGATTTATACTGGACCATCCACACATTAAAACCCCCCCAAACATTTATTAGTTGTTCTGTGATACTTCCCCAATGTTACTGTGTTGTTGCCATCTGAAGGCGCATCCTTGAGCAAAACTCAAGAAGGAAAACCCCTCTTCCTTGAGCATTTAGGGTATGAAAAATTATAGGATGACCTCTCTCTCCTGCTGGTGTGTTACAACTGCATCAGCCATCCTAATAACTCACCTTTTCTCCTCTGCAATTGGAACTCAACTACCTGGATCTCAGGTGTGTGTTTTCACCCTCACCCACCACCATCCGCTACTGACCATAATAAGGGGGGGGGGGGGAGAATAACAATGAAACTGAAATTTATGGCCCTGTTGTACTTTGAAAGAGAATTATATGAAAATGATGTACCAGCGGTATTTGACTCCTGCTAAGCTGGCTAAGATCACTGCAGATGGTGACAGCAGTCACGAAATTAAAAGACGCCTGCTTCTTGGGAAAAAAGCAATGACAAACCTAGACAGCATCTTAAAAAGCAGAGACATCACCTTGCCAACAAAGGTCCATATAGTTAAAGCTATGGTTTTCCCAATAGTGATGTATGGAAGTGAGAGCTGGACCATAAAGAAGGCTGATCGCCGAAGAATTGATGCTTTTGAATTCTGGTGCTGGAGGAGACTCTTGAGAGTCCCATGGACTGCAAGAAGATCAAACCTCTCCATTCTTAAGGAAATCAGCCCTGAGTGCTCACTGGAAGGACAGATCCTGAAGCTGAGGCTCCAATACTTTGGCCACCTCATGAGAAGAGAAGACTCCCTGGAAAAGACCCTGTTGTTGGGAAAGATGGAGGGCACAAGGAGAAGGGGACGACAGAGGACGAGATGGTTGGACAGTGTTCTCAGAATTACCAGCATGAGTTTGGACAAACTGTGGGAGGCAGTGATAGACAGGAGTGCCTGATGTGCTCTTCTCCATGGGGTCACGAAGAGTCAGACACTACTGTTGCTGTTAAGTCAAGAGCAAATACATATAATAAGTTTCAGCAATGGTATCATCTCACAGTCTACTTTGGCAGGGTGAGACCAAAAGGCTTTACTGCAGCCAACCTGGTATCCTCCAGATTTCTGAACAGCAACATCCATTCCCCCCTAGACAATGTCCCTGTGCTGGCTGGCTGGGTTGATGGTACATAGCTGCAGTGCAAAACATCTGTGAGACACTAGGTTGGGCAAGTTTGGCCTTCTGTTTCCAAACCCAGCCTGGCTTGTCTTGGTCAGCATTAGGAAACATGATAAGAAGACAGTAAAAATCATTTAAAAAACCTTCTTTGAGGCTGGCAAATGCCAATGCCTTTCTATGCTCCGACAGATGGAAAAAATATTCTAAATGTTTATATCAATCCCAAGGAAGTGGCAGTGCTCTTTTATTTTATTTTATTTTATTTTATTTTATTTTTTGCTTGGCTATAGGTGTGAGCCACAAGCATGTCTGGAATGTGTTTATTGTGAATGCAATGAAGCTGGGAGAAGAGGAGATATTCCTGTCTGGTGGAACTAGGGGAAGTCCGACAGATTCACATTTTCTTGCATCGGCCAGTAGAATCAAGGAAAGTAATTGTTCCGTTCAGCCCGAGTCTACGGCAAAAATGTGCACGGCACGCTTGTGTTGCCATGTGTTGCCATTATTACTAACACATTTGCACCATCAAAGCCCAGCTTATCTGGGCATTGGCCAGGATTCCCTACCCAATGACCCCCCAGCAGTGGCAGCTTCCCTGCCTGCCCCCCATCAACAGGTGGTGTGAAATTATGGGACTCTCCAGACATCATTTTCATCACGGTTATTTTTTCTTTTCTTTTTAAAAAAATCATTTTTATTTGATTTTCCAATACAAAATTATAAAAAAATACATATCCATATACAGAGATTCCTTCAAATCTCAGGACTCCCCCCCACCCCTTCCCTGGAGTCCCATTTTAAACATTTAAAACTGCATCGTCTTCCAAACTTGACCTATTATATCAATCCATATTTTCCATGGTAATTATTACACTACAAAATAAATCGAAATCTTGCCAGTGTTTCCATCTGCTTAAATAACTTATAAATTCTTCCCATTCTTTTGTAAAGTTTTCCAGTCTGTGCTATTTCGGCATAGTCCATCAGATTGGTTTGCCATTCTTTTCTGGTGGGAACTTTATCATCTCTCCATCTCTGGGCTAGTAGCATCCGGGCGGCTGTTGTTCCATATGTAAAAAGTCCTTTCTGGTCCTTTAGGATGCCAGTACCTGTAATTCCTAATACAGTGGTGCCTCGCAAGACGAAAAGAATCCGTTCTGTGATTCTCTTCGTCTAGCGGTTTTTTCGTCTTGCGAAGCAAGCCCATTGACGGATTAGCGGATTAGCGCTATTAGCGGCTTTTAGCGGCTTATCTGCTGATCGGATCAGCTGATAAGCGGCTTAGCGGCTTAGAAAAAAGGCGGGGGGAACCCAGCAGGAACTCGCAAGACATTGTCGTCTTGTGAAGCAAGCCCATAGGAAATTTGTTTTGCGAAGCACCTCCAAAACGGAAAACCCTTTCGTCTAGCGAGTTTTCCGTCTTACGAGGCATTCGTCTTGCGGGGCACCACTGTAAAAATGCTTCTGTTCTGCATGCAGAATGTTCTATGGCCAATCCCTGCCATAAAAAACAGAATTGCGGAATTGGAAGAGACCCTGAGGGTCATCTAGTCCAACCCCTATTAGGTAGGAATCTCAACTAAAGCATCCAAGATAAATGGCCATCCAACCTCTGCCTGAAAACCTCCAAGGAAGGAGAGTCCGCCACCTTCTGAGGGAGTCTGTTCCATGGTCAAACAGCTCCTACCGCCAGAAAGTTCTCCCTCATGTTTAGTTGGGATCTCCTTTCTTTTTCCTATATATTTTTATTAGTTTTTTTAACATATCATTTTCAACGATTATAAATCATACTTTTATATCTTTACAATTTTTTGACTTCCATCAATCACATCTGAAAATTTTCCAATCTTTCCCCACTTAATTTACATTTCTTAATTTCACTATTACATTTAAGTATCATAACTAATGTTTGTCTTCTTTATCTTCGTTGCAATATTTCATATATTCCTCCTTACAAAACTTCTTGTAGTCCTACTAGCGTAATTTGTTGATCACAATTGCTCTTCAAATAGTTCATATATTTCTTCCAATCTTCTGTGAATCTCTGGTCCTGCAGGTTTTGAATCCTTCCTGTCATCTTATCCAATTCTGCATAGTCCATTAATTTCATCTGCCATTCTTCTTTCGTCAGTATTTCTTCTTGTTTCCATTTCTGGCCCAGCAATACCCTTGCCGCTGTCGTTGCATATAAAAACAGTTTAATGTCCTGTCTATTCATGTTCTCACTTATAATACCAAGTAAAAAATGCTTCTGGTTTTTTTAAAAAAATGTATATTTCAACATCTTTTTCATCTCATTATATATCATTTCCCAGAAGTTTTTTACTTTCTTACATTCCCACCACATATGATAAAAAGATCCTTCTTTTTCTTTACATTTCCAGCATTTATTACTTGTCTTATACATTTTAGCTAATTTCACAGGTGTAATATACCATCTATACATCATTTTCATCATATTCTCTTTCAAAGCATTACATGCTGTGAATTTTATTCTTTCCACAACCTCTCCCATTCTTTTAGCTGTATGTTATATCCAGAATCTTTGGCCCAGTGTATCATGGGATCTCCTTTCTTGTACCTTGAAGCCATTGGTTCTGGTCCTGCAGGAGAGCAGGAGAGAACAAGCTGGCTCCAACCTCCACGTGAAAAACCTTAAGATATTGGAAGATATCTCCATTTGAGGCTGCCCAGTTGTTGCTGTGCTCAACAACCTTCACCACGGGCCATGTGAACCAGAGCTGATAGGAGCTGGGAGTTCAACAACATCTAGAGGGCTACATATTTCCTATTCCTGATTTGAAGGTTCTTGGGTACCAGATAGCTCAGTTTGAGGTCCTGGACTGCTATTGCCTTTCAAATAAGACATAACTGGACCAGGAGGATCAATGATGTGTGTTAGCATAAACCTCCTCTCCTGTTGGCTTTCTCCTCAATGGAGGGACAATGGAGGCACTCTTCCATCCTGTGAAGTTGTGTGTCCTGGTTTTTGTCGACTTCTGAGTCCACTTGGCAAACTGACTCAGAGGATCTGTTGTATCCCAGCATGTTGAGATCTTATAATCTATGCACAGAGTGGGAAACATTTTCCAGGTGCAACTACAGAACATTTGCTGTGTCCCTCAGGATTCCACCTTTGATGTGCTGATAACTTGGTTTGTGGATCTTTTTCAGGACACTTATTTGACCTGGAGATTTCAGAGTTGAGCAAGGAATAATTAACAAAGGAAGATCAGAGTGGATAAAGTTACTACTTGTTACACACACACACACACACACACACACACACACACACACACACACCCTGCCAAAATTCCAGGGGTCTGAAATAAAATAAGTCTAAAACATTATGGTATTGGATTAAGGCCATAGTTAGCTTAGTCCAGGCGTCTGCAAATTCAAGCACAATCGGAGTGATTAACATTGTATTAAAATCCAAAGCATTGTTTGGAAGTATATGAACCTCTGTTTCTGCCGATCCTGCTGTAATTAATGTGCATAAAGACTTTATTACTTGCATCAGATGAAACTTCAAGAATCTTAAATTGTTCTTTTTAAGAATTCTGGGCTTCCCACATGCAGGCGAATATGCGTTTTGCGCTAAACTTCTACTTCCAGTGTGGTAGAGTTGCCATATTTCAAAAAGTTGTTGAGTTGTTTTTTTAGGAAACCATTGAAATTGTGGTTTTAAAAAGGTATAGGTCATCATAAAACATCATAAAGAAACAGCCTAATGTCCGGGAAAATCTGGACATATGGCAGCACTACAGTGTGGTATTCCAAAATACATCCCAGATAGACTGTGTGAACCTGTTTAGCATTGTGGGGATTTTCTTAATTTGTTTTGGAGAAATTGGTTTGTACACCATGGTGGGGATATTTCCCGTTGTATCCATTTCCATGTGCACCCATTGTTTTGTTTCGTCCTCTAGAATGTATGGGTGGGATTGTGTGGCGTACTTGGTTGGCGAATGTAACTGACTCACACCAAACGTAACTGACCTGTAGAAAAGACTCTATGCAGATAAATTAATGGGCTATGAATTTGCTGAACCAATTTTTAAAAGGGATACAAGAACGGGGGACGTGAGGAAGTCAGGAAAATATGTGAATTTAAGATGTAAAATTAAGAAAGAGGGAATTTTTGTGTTTTTTCTATGTGTTTTTTTTTCCTTTTCTTTTTCTCCTTATTATTAGTTTTTAATGTATGTATTTTTGTATTTTGTATTTCTGTGCTTAATGTTTGTATTGTTGTATTTTGTAGTATGTATTTTGTGTTTTTATATTCTTTTTGTCTTTGTTTTTGTATTTTTTCTTTTATATTTTGCATTGTTAAAATCTAATAAAATTTTTTATAAAAAAAATAGAAAAGACTCTATGAATCAAAAACAGAGGTGTTGCATGTACCCTTGTTAAATAAGAAAATCCTTTAATAAAAACATCTAATAATAATAATAATAATAATAATAATAATAATAATAATGGCATCAATTTTGTGCAGATGCTTTTAGGTTCTTTGTGTGCGCACATGAATGCATGCGCAGTGCACATTTGCACCCACAGTAGGATGGATGCAAAAGATCCTGTCTTAATAAAGCCATCAATGTAGATAAATAGAATTTAAGATGGTTGGGAGAGTTTAAAAACAACAGCACGACTTAAGAGGAATAAGCTATAATGTCATTAATATCTGTCTCACTCTGGCTGTGTCAGTGTGTGTTTTTATCCAAAGCACTGCATTAAAAAAAGATTACCCTTTTCTGACCTCCTGCTCTTCCTTTTCCACCCAAGAGAAAAAGAGGAAAGTGAGCCAGCAGGCTGGAGCTCAAATATAAACAGACATGCTTTGAAGGCCTTGCGGTATGCTCTTTGTAGGCTTTGTGTTTCTTCAGCAAGAATTAGAATTCAGAGTAATGCGTCTGAGGGACTCTGTGACATTAAGGGAAGCGTACGTCTAATCCAAGATATCCCAGGCCTTGGCGAGGCAACGAGTCGCACTCATAATTAACTTGAATAATAGTTCGTTACAGCAGGCAAAGGCCAAGAAACACCTGGGATCTCGGCCTGAACCACTGGAAATTCAGGAATGCTGGCGTCCAAGTCTGTGATTCAGACCCACAGCAATATGTTTAGACCAAATGTGCCTGCGTGCATTTACGTTTGAATATCAGAAGAGTGAGGCCGAAGCCATCAGTCACACACAAGGTTGTCCTGTGGAGGCATGACTGAGGTGGCTTAACTATTGATGGGTCACAGTTGACCTGTGGACAGACTCCACTGAGAACTTGAAGCATGGTGTTTATGGTGAGGAGATATGGACGCTGCTTCTGGGCACTGTTCTAAGTAGCTAATTGGTCACAGCAAACCAAGTGAAAAAATGCGCGGATGAAGCCTTTGGATTACACTAAATAAGTATAGCTCTTCCTGGGATGGCATGTGCCATGTCCCTGAGATGCCCAAATGAGAAGCTCAAGCAATAACAATAACAATAACAATAACAATAACAATAACAATAACAATAACAATAATTTCTTATTTATACCCTGCACTTCTGGCTGGGCTTCCCCAGCCACTCTGGGCAGCTTCCAAAAAAATATTAAAATACTGTAATACATCAAACATTAAAAGCTTCCCTAAACAGGGCTGCCTTCAGATGTCTTCTAAAAGTCTGGTAGTTGTTGTTCTCTTTGACATCTGGTGGGAGGGCGTTCCACAGGGCAGATGCCACTACCGAGAAGGCCCTCTGCCTGGTTCCCTGTAACTTGGCTTCTCGCAGTGAGGGAACCGCCAGAAGGCCCTCGGTGCTGGACCTCGGTGTCTGGGTAGAACGATGGGGGTGGAGATGCTCCTTCAGATATACTGGACTGAGGCCGTTTAGGGCTTTAAAGGTCAGCACCAACACTTTGAATTGTGCTCAGAAATGCAATAAATGGAAAATAAAATCTAGAGAGAAAGATTGGTAGGGGGTTGGTTGGAAGGGTAGAAAAGAAGGAGCAAATTACCGTATTTTTTGCTCTATAAGACTCACTTTTTCCCTCCTAAAAAGTAAGGGAAAATGTGTGTGCGTCTTATGGAGCGAATGCAGGCTGTGCAGCTATCCCAGAAGCCAGAACAGCAAGAGGGATTGCTGCTTTCACTGCGTAGCGATCCCTCTTGCTGTTCTGGCTTCTGAGATTCAGAATATTTTTTTTTCTTGTTTTCCTCCTCCAAAAACTAGGTGCGTCTTGTGGACTGGTGCGTCTTATAGAGCGAAAAATACGGTATATGCCAAAATAATAAAAAGAAACGAATCCAGGAAATATTTGCTTAGGTTTTATTCATGTTGGAATATTACAGCCTGCAAGTTCATAGACTGTAGAAATCCACAGCCTAACTTTCATAAGTCCTGGTGGGAGATATCTCATGCAGAACTCATTCAAATACATCTGACAATTCTTAGATGATGATCTTTCGTTTCTTTTGCCAGTTCATGGAATCCAACAGCCACTGTTCCAAGGCATCAACATGATCTTCTAACCATTTCATGACATTGAGGCACTTAACCCCCAGTGTTGTCACTTGTGGTCTTCCTCGCTTTGGGGCAGATTTCTGAGAAGATGCTTCTCTCAGTGCGCTGCACCCCTCTAGCCACTTAGTGGCAGTTGCTATGTAGTCGGCCAATAACTGTTCTAGGATTTTAACATGGTCTTCTGGGTGTTGGATATGAATCTTGGTAGACTCTTGCCGTGAATTGCCCACACTGTTGCCCGGGATCTCCAATGCTTTGTTGAAGGCCATGAGGTCCTCCTCCAGCCACTTGCTTAGGGTAGTATTTGGGTGTTTCAACCACATGTCTGCTTTGCTGATGTTTTCTTCCCAACATTTGTCATGAAGTAGGATCTCTTTGCCCAGCCTGTAGTCAGAACCTTCCATATACCTATTATGGAGCTCTTGGAGGGTCCACAAGTACATATTGAGCCATGCGGTGAGATCCTTGCTATGTTGCTCCAGCCATTCCCATAGGTTTATGACATGTTCATTCGCCAACTGGTCTAAAGCCCCCAAGTGATCTTCTGTCCAGTTGTCAAGTTTCTGCAGAAGAAGATCTATGGTCTTAACATGGTCCTCAAATCTTTCTCCCATTGTCTGAAGAACACAATAGATTTAAAAGAAATGACAGTGATATAGTTGACTATATTGTGTATGCAGCATAAACCTATCCACACACATAAAGGGTAAAGGGACCCCTCGATGTTAGGTCCAGTCTCGGACGATTCTGGGGTTGCGGCGCTCATCTCGCTTTATTGGCCGAGGGAGCCGACGTTTGTCCGCAGACAGCTTCTGGGTCATGTGGCCAGCATGACTAAGCCGCTTCTGGCGAAACCAGAGCAGTGCACAGAAACGCTGTTTACCTTCCCACCGGAGCGGTACCTATTTATCTACTTGCACTTTGAGGTGCTTTCAAACTGCTAGGTTGGCAGGAGCTGGGACTGAGCAACGGGAGCTCACCCCGTTGTAGGGATTCGAACCACCGACTTTCTGATCAGGAAGCCCTAGGCTCTGTGGTTTAACCCACAGTGCCACCCGTGTCCCTTTACCCACATTTGTAAATGAAAACTACTCTTTTTAGCAGATGACCTATTAACTGAGCAAGAACTCAGGGAAAGAGCATATGTACAGCTTGCAGGAAGTCCCAGGTTCAATTTCCTGTTAAATGATCCTCTAGTGTCACTGTTCTCCTTGATCCTCACATTTCAATCCCCCACTTCTACAACCAATGGTTTGGATCCTGAGTACATTAACCACACTTGTGGCACTCATCTCGCTTTATTGGCTGAGGGATCCGGCGTACAGCTTCCGGGTGATGTGGCCAGCATAACTAAGCCGCTTCTGGTGAACCAGAGCAGCGCATGGAAACGCCATTTACCTTCCCGCCGGAGCGGTACCTATTTATCTACTTGTACTTTGTTGTGCTTTTGAACTGCTAGGTTGGCAGGAGCAGGGACCAAGCAACGGGAGCTCACCCCGTCACGGGGTGAGTTTCAGACTGCGCATTAATAAATTTTGTGATTTGTTCCTCCATTTTTTTTAAGTAGCACAAAGCAATCTCTGACCAACTGCCTGAGTGCGAAACAGGGCAGGTGTGGAGAGACATTAACTGATAAGAATATAATATGAGCCCTACTGGCTCAGACAAGAGGCCTATAATCTAGTACAGTGGTGCCCCGCAAGACGAATGCCTCGCAAGACGGAAAACTCGCTAGACGAAAGAGTTTTCCGTTTTGGAGGTGCTTCGCAAAACGAATCTCCTATGGGCTTGCTTCGCAAGACGAAAATGACTTGCGAGTTCCTGCGGGTTTTTTCCCCTCCCCCCCTTTTCTAAGCCGCTAAGCCGCTTATCAGCTGATCCGATAAGCTGATAAGCCGCTAAAAGCCGCTAATAGCGGTAATAGCGCTAATCCGCTAATCCGTCAATGGGCTTGCTTCGCAAGACAAAAAAACCACTAGACGAAGAGAATCACAGAACAGATTCTTTTCGTCTTGCGAGGCACCACTGTATAGTATCCTGTTTATCAACATGGCTATCCAGAACCCTCTTTGACCACATGTGATCTCTTCAGGTGGAGAGATCCCTCTCTTGCATGCATGCATTGCTGGGCACCTACAATCTGGGGCCCAAATCACACCACTTCTGTTGTAGATAGAGAGAGGAAGATCACCTGCCTCTTCAGCCATGTATTCTATAAATCTATGCAAATCAATATATTTGGAACACTGGAATGCTTATACAAAACCAAGACATAAACATCTATTGCCCTGTATGTTCTAACAAGCCATACCTGCAGAGACTGGTACCATGAGTGACTATCAGGAGGATCTTTCCAGCTTCTCCCTGGCTCTGGGAATGAATATAATAAATAAATAAATGCATTTTTATTTATACCCCGCCCTTCCCGGTTCAAAAACCGGGCTCAGGGTGGCTAACAACAAATTGAAAACACTTTTTTAATGGCCAGGCACTCGTTGTGTCTCCTTTTCTTACAGCACTGAAAGTAACTTTCAATAGCATACTAAAAAGAATCGGTTGTCATTTTCTGTATGAATCCTGTTCTGATTCATGGAAATTACTCTGCAGTTTTCCGTAAAGAGACATTGATTGTGCAACTTCAGCTCAAGGTGTGTTGAAATGGAGCCACCTGAGCTGTTTTGTGCAAATGGAGAGATGCCCGGGAGATCTCGACAGCTGTGTCTGTGTTCTTTATTTACAGCTTTACCGCTTTTGCCAGATACGAAACACACATAAAAATAACACTCTAAAAATAAACATGGTGCATACAATTTCTACATGGGAGGCGCCAACTATGGAATTCTTTCTCCCATTCACTGAGCGTATAAAGCAAACATCCCAGTTGAGCATAATGCAATGATGAATCACTGCTTCACAGCCAGAAAACAGCTTATCCTGTGCAAGCTATCGGCACAATCCACTCCATGCCTTGTTCCTGAACAGTCACTATGCAAACACTATTCTCTGCGCATAGGAATGGGGCTGTTGGGTTCAGCAGTAGGAGAATCTTCAAAGAACACCCTTCTGGGATGGAAATTAAGGGATCATCTCCTATGCCTTTACCGTGGTACCTTGGGTTAAGAACTTTAATTCGTTCTGGATGCCCATTCTTAACCTGAAACTGTCCTTAACCTAAGGTACTACTTTAGCTAATGGGGCCTCCCGCCATGCCACTGCCGTGCAATTTCTGTTCTCATCCTGAAGTAAAGTTCTTAACTCGAAGTATTATTTCTGGGTTAGCAGAGTCTGTAACCTGAAGCATCTGTAACCCGAGGAACCGCTGTAATGGTTTACAGTCCAATCCTGCACATGTTTACGCAGATAAAAACCCCACTGAGCTCAATGAAACCTTCCCTGATGCAAGTATGTGTGGGGCAGCAGCCCTCCTCCCCACCGTGGTCCCAAGGAAGTACCCTCCTTCCCCAGTGCACAATCTGCTGTTAGTCCCAGAAGGAAGCTTCCATTGGCACTGCAATCTAATAATTTTAGCAGGCGGAGTTAACTTTCAAGACTTGGCTGCAGCAAAGTAAATGACACTCACCAGGAATGAACATAACGAAATGCAGCGCCAGAAGTAGTGGCAGGAGCATGACGGATGAATGTGCACCTGTGGGGAGAGAGAAAGAATTTAGCATGAACAAGACCTCGAATGAGGGCTGAAAGGTTGAACGTTCCATTCTGATCACTTCAGATTCGTCAACCGTCATTTTCTGGAAAGGCAGTGCAAGTTGTCAGGCGTACTACAGCCAAAATTAATTTCTCCCTAGCTGAAAGATCAATGCACCGTATTTTTCGCTCCATAAGATGCACCTGACCATAAGATGCACCTAATTTTTACAGGGGGAATGCAAGAAAAAGATATTCTTTAAAGGGAGCGCTGCGCAGAGGCTGTATGCATCCCAGGCTCTGCTCAGCGCTCCCTTTCACGAGCTGCGTGGAGCGTGTGTGTGGTGAATGCAGGCTTTTTCCCGAGGAGGGAGAAGGGCAGCCTGTCACTGATGGGCTGCCCTTCTCCCTCCTCGGGGAAAAGCCCCCAAGAGTCATACACATGCTCCGCGTGGCTTGTGAAAGGGAGCGTGGCTCCTGCGGGCTTTTCCAGGAGGTGGGGGAAGGGACTGAGGGGCTAAGCCAGAAGCTAGAACAACAAGAGGGAGTGCTGTGCAGTGATCCCTCTTGCTGTTCTGGCTTCTGGGATAGCTGCACAGCCTGCATTTGCTCCATAAGATGCACACACATTTCCCCTTACTTTTTAGGAGGGAAAAAGTGCATCTTATAGACTGAAAAATACGGTACTTATTTATTTTGCGACTGCTTTACATGAAAGCAAAGCAAAGCAAAGGCACCTCTAAGCAGCTGGCAACCTATATTAAAGCATCAAATAGAACGTTCCAAAATTTCAAAACATTACAAAGAAAAAACACAATCAGAAGTATTCTGCCTCTAGGTACCAGTACTGATACATTCAGGTTCTGGTTGTAGGCATCTCATAGGCATCTGGTTGGTCACTGAGAGAAGAGGATGCTAGAAGAGATGGACCATCAGCCTGATCCACCAGGATTTGGCATAGATGCTGTGCTGGTCCCGTGGGTTACCCAAGAGGCGAGGTCCAAGTCCAGTCCGTGGTCAAAGGTGCAACATGGAGGCCGGCTTGCAAGCAGGGAGCCAGGGCAGGTCAGGAGCTCAGGCAGGAACTAGCAACCAACAATGTTGCTCCCGCAACTTGGGACTGGGGCTGGCCGGCTTTTATCTGCCCCGAGGCATTAGGGCAGCCCCGATCCTTTGGTGACTCGCCTCTCCTGGCCTGGAGGCGAGCACTCCTCCTGCGGGAACTTAGTTCCCTCCGCTTCTCTGCCCTGAGCCTCTGCAGCTCAGGAGAGGCTAGAGGGTTACCGGACCCAGAGGCAACCTCAGCTTCACCTGACGGGGCTGAGAGTGGAGTCCCTGCAGGCCATGGGTCCTCCATCACCTCAGGAGCCAGAGCAGACTCAGCTGATGCCTGCACCTGAGGATCCAGCACAGGTGAGGCTCATGCCCCAGCCGTGGCTCAGCTGGTTCTGGAGGCGGGGACTCCTGTGCAGGCTGGGATCCCTCAAGTTCAGCATCCAAGTCCAAATCCCAGGCCATCACAGATACAGACTCTGCCGCTTTTGGCAGGGATTGGATCCACCACCATGTGATGCTAGGCGGTCTTGCTCATATGCCAAATAGCTCCATGGTAGAGCATCTGCTGCTTTTGTCCCCAATTCAAAACCTGGTATCTCCAGATAGGACCCAAATTTGAAACCCTGTAGATCCGCTGCACTGGTCTCACTTGGTTTAAGGCAGATTCCTATGTTCCTATTTTCCTAAAACCTTTTCCTAGACCAGCCCTTACGTTTTTGATATACGCTCTTATTAGGTAAGAAAAATCAGAGTCTCTGTTCTATTCCGAATTAAAAAATAATAATCTTTTATCTATACTGGAAGTATTCAATTTGGCCCAGAGTCTTACTCGTGAAATTGAATCAAAGGCAGTCTTCAAATCAATGAAGGCTGCGTATAAGACCCCATGGGTTTTCTTGCGTATTTGTCAATAAGATGTGCTAAGACAAAACAGTGATCTATGGTAGATCTGCCTTGCCGAAATCCAGCTTGCTCCTCCGCCAAGGTAGCCTCAGCGTCCATCCAACTAGTTAATTTGATATAGAGGTGTTTTGCATATATATATATATTGCCATTTGTGGAGGATCTTACATACAGCACAGTATCTTTATATAGGCCATTAACCAAAAATAACAATCTTTTATTTATACTGGATGTATGTCTATTCCAAATGATTGTCTCCTGTTTGGAATATGATTCAGTGGTCAACCTTTATATTTAATTTCCCCCCCAACGAGCATACAACCTGCTCCCACTCAGTCCATTAGGAATCCCATGGCCTGAAGATGCAGAACAGTTACTCCTCCCAAACCTTAACACTAAAACCAATTCATATACGCCCGAGATAGCCAAGGTGGTATATTCCAGGTATTGTTGGACTCCAGCCTCAGCCAATATGGCCACTGGCCAGGGATGATGGGAGTTGTAGTCAAACAACATTTGCAGACTCTCCAAGTATTCCTATTTTCCAGGGACACTCCTGGATTTGTCCCAGTTTCTGATCCTAGAAAGTCCTGCTTTCCCTTAGGATGTCTCCATTTTCATTGGAGAAATGTTGGAGGGTATGGAGTTATGCAACCCCTGAACCACTTGAAGACAGCCCTGTATAGGGAAGGTTTTTAAAAAATGTTAAATATGTTATTATGTTTTTATATATGTTGGTCAGCACTGAGCGCACATTGGAAGGACAGATCCTGAAGCTGAAGCTCCAATACTTTGGCCACTTCATGAGAAGAGAAGACTCCCTGGAAAAGACCCTGATGTTGGGAAAGATGGAGGGCACAAGGAGAAGGCGACGACAGAGGACGAGATGGTTGGAAGTGTTCTCGAAGCTACCAGCATGAGTTTGACCAAACTGCGGGAGGCGTGCTCTGGTCCATGGGGTCACGAAGAGTCGGACACGACTAAATGACTAAACAACAACAAATATATGTTGGAAGCCACCCAGAGTGGCTGGGGCAACCCAGTCAGATAAGTGGGGTAGAATTATCATCATCATCATCATCATCATCATCACCATCACCATCGACTAGAATGTCCCTATTTTCATCAGAGAAATGTTGGAGGGTATGCATTTGGAGGTTCTCATATTGGCTTCCCCTGATATATGTCATATTATATATGCTCCCTATCATCTTACTATCAAGCTGGGGGAATAAAAATACATTTTGATATGGCTCCTCAGGGACACGGATGGCGCTGTGGGTTAAACCACAGAGCCTAGGACTTGCCGATCAAAACATCGGCTTTTCGAATCCCCATGATGGGGTGAGCTCCCATTGCTTGATCCCTGCTCCTGCCAACCTAGCAGTTCGAAAGCACGTCAAAGTGCAAGTAGATAAATAGGTACCGCTCCGGCGGGAAGGTAAACGGCGTTTCCGTGTGCTGCTCTGGTTCGCCAGAAGCTGCTTAGTCATGCTGGCCACATGACCCGGAAGCTGTACGCTGGATCCCTCGGCCAATAAAGTGAGATGAGTGCCGCAACCCCAGAGTGGGTCACGATTGGACCTAATGGTCAGGGGTCCTTTTACCTTTTTATGGTTCCTCAGCATTAGAGTGGCACCAAGAAGGTCCTTACCAATTTGTGACTGCTATTAACTGAGAAATCAGGTCTTCCCTTCCTCTTTCTCTGGGTGGCCTGTTGGCCCTCTTGCTTCCTACTGCAAATCTCCAGCCTGTGCCAGTAACTACTTGATGTGTTGATTCCCATGACAACTAGTGATGTTATAAAGGCCAGTGCCACTAGGTGGGGGAACAGGAGGAAAGAAAAGCACAAGCTTGCAAGAGCAGGAGAAATGCCATTCGCTGATCTATGTGAATGATCTGCATCTAGACTTTCCCACCGCCTGAAGCTTCACCTTTCTGGCTGAAGAAAAAGCCCTTCTGCAGCTTGTAAATCTGAACTGCACAGTAAACATTTGTGGATTTTCCCAGCGGAAGGATGGGAAAGAAAATTCAGATGAAAAGATCAATTCCTTTTAAAAGCCCTTTGTTCATTAAATATTGAACCCGTGCAGCTTCATCGCATTGGTCAATCAGATCTTTGATTGCAGCTCTGAGAGAACCCAAATCATCAGTTGTTGTTGTTGTTATTATTTAATGTATAGCCAGCCTCTGTGTCACATCAATCCTCTGAAGTTTATAGGCAGATCTCAATAATACAGTTAATTTAACCCCCTTTTTAAATAGCGGAAGGGCATTTTGTCAAAATATCTATGGGCCCACCAGCTCCAACAACATGATCATATTGGAGTTGATATTCATTTAAAAAGTGACCATCTTTCTGGCACAATACAGTTAATATTCAAAGGTAAAGGTACCACTGACCGTTAGGTCCAGTCGTGGACGACTCTGGGGTTGCAGTGCTCATCTCGCTTTCAGGCCGAGGGAGCCGGCGTTTGTCTGCAGACAGCTTCCAGGTCATGTGGCCAGCATGACTAAGCTGCTTCTGGTGAACCAGAGCAGCACATGGAAATTCCGTTTACCTTCCCGCCGGAGCGGTACCTATTTATCTACTTGCACTTTGAGGTGCTTTCAAACTGCTAGGTGGGCAGGAGCAGGGATCGGGCAACAGGAGCTCACCCCGTTGCGGGGATTCGAACCGCCGACCTTCTGATTGGCAAGCCCTAGGCCCTGTGGTTTAGACCACAGCACCACCCGTGTCCCTACAGTTAATATCAGTGGTAAGCTAAAATGGGGAGGGCATTGGAATGTTTTTAATGTGGCTTTGATTGGATTGTTAAAATGGAAAATTTAATAAATATTATTTAAAAAATAAAATAAAATTGGGGAGGGCATGCTGTGAATTTAAAGTAAGTTGTATTCAATATTTTTAAAGAACAAAAGACAACAATTAATATAATGATGATCTTATTTAGTTTATCGTACGGGCAAGGGAATCTGTGGATTTTGAGGTGTTGTGGTCTGGAATTATGGGAGATGTAGTTTAGCAATACTTGGAGGCAGTGGCGTAGCGTGGGGGGTGCAGGGGGGGCCGGCCGCACCGGGCGCAACATATGGGGGTTAGGGTTAGGGGGCCCAAATCCACGGGTTAGGGGGCGCAAATTACTTGCCTTGCCCCGGGTGCTGACAACCCACGCTACGCCACTGCTTGGAGGCCTGCAGGCTCCTTGCCACTCCAGATTTATGGAGTTATGTTCATGGAAGCTATGGAGCACTTCTTCTGGTGTTACCTACAAGGGCAATTGCAATTGACTTTACATCTTACCAGGAAGACTGGATTCCCACCCCCCACTCCCCGTTCTCCCCCCTATGTTCAACCCACAGCAACGGGCATGGCATTTGTTCTTTTTCTAAATGTTAATTTTGCAACCATTTTTGCCACCACGAAAAGCATCACTTGTTTTTCACGGCTTTTCACAACCTTTAGCGAAAGGATGCAAAGTAATTTTGGAGGGAGGCAAAAAGAAAGAAAGAATTTTGCAGGAGGGATTTAACTGCATACCTTGGTTCTCAAATGCTGAAAACCTGGAAGTAAGTGTTTTGGTTTTTGAACGTTTTTTGGAAGCTGAACATCCGATGCGGCTGTCGGCTACTGTTTCCGGAGCACCTGCACCAATCAGAAGCTGTATCTTGGTCTTTGAACATTTCGGAAGTAAAACGAAGGGGGGGATGAGCTCAGTTGGAGCAACGCCATTAATTTAAGAGGAAGCGTACAGAGGCTGCTTGCTGTGAGTATTGAATCAAGACTGGCTAAGAGCTACGAACATGAGTTTGACCAAACTGCGGGAGGCAGTAGAAGATAGGAGGGCCTGGCGTGCTCTGGTCCATGGGGTCACGAAGAGTCAGACACGACTAAACAACTAAACAACAACAACAAGAGCTTCCTTGTCTACTTCCTTGGCTGTCTGAAGTGAGAGGGGGGAGGGTCAGAATTCAATGAACCTGACACCAAATGATAATGAATGTTCAATACAGACATTGTCTAACCTCCATATTAGCTTAGGCAGGCAAAACTGGATGACTGCTCAGTAAAAAGGTCATCTGGAGAAGCCTCTAGTGTGGAAGCAGAACATACATGCTTTGCACTTGAACAGGGATTTGAATGTGGGTCTACCAGGTCTAAAGTCTAGCCAACCAGCCTTGGTCCAGTATACCTGAAGGAGCATCTCCACCCCCATCATTCTGCCCGGACACTGAGGTCCAGCGCCGAGGGCCTTCTGGCGGTTCCCTCACTGCGAGAAGCCAAGTTACAGGGAACCAGGCAGAGGGCCTTCTCGGTAGTGGTACCCACCCCATGGAACGCCCTCCCACCAGATGTCAAAGAGAACAACAACTACCAGACTTTTAGAAGACATCTGAAGGCAGCCCTGTTTAGGGAAGCTTTTAATGTTTAACATATTATTGTATTTTAATATTCTGTTGGAAGCCACCCAGAGTGGCTGGGGAAACCCAGCCAGATGGGCGGGGTATAAATAATAAATTATTTTTATTTTTATTATTGTTATTCCCCCTCCAAAAGATTTCACCTTGTTCTGCTTTTTTGCTTTATAAACCTCCTGGTTATGCACATCCCCACTTGCTAATTCACCACCACCTACAACTTGAGAAAGACTTCTGCCTGGGAGTGGGAGAGCAGCTGTCAATCAGAGTTGACGATACGAGGCTAGACAGATCCGTATGTCTCACAGTAAGAGGCCATATCATCCTAACCTAGATACAGTGCAGCCTGCTAAACCTCAGACTTGAAAGCCTAGGCAGAGTTGCGGGAGCCATGCTGCCAGAATAAACCACCAGCATCTGTTCCCAATCCCGGCACTCCCAAATTTCCACAGCACCCTTGCATGTCTTGCCTCTAATGAGCCTTGCAGAGGCCTTCGTGCCTCATTCACTGAGGGTGAAGAATGCACTTTGCAACTGCTCTCTGGCTTGTGAAGACAAGTTCACTGAAGTTCTGTGTGGGAAGAGGCAGTCGTGCACGTTGTTCACTTGGCCGCCAATGCAGTCATTCCACATACTTGTTATGAGAGAGGGAGAAAAACTTTTCTCTCTTTTTTTTAAAATAAATATTTTATTAAGTTTTCACAATAAAAGACAAAAAAGATACAAAATCACAAAAAAGACAATACAATACAAAAATACAAACATTAAACACATCAAAAGAAAAGGAAAAAAGAGATAAAAACACATATAATAACAAAAAACAAAAATTCCCTCTTTCTTAATTTCTCATCTTCAGTTAGCTTATTTTCCGGACTTCCTCACGTCTCCCGTTCTTGTATCCCTTTTTTAAAAAAATTAATTCAGCAAATTCATATCCTATTAATTTATCTGTTGTTAATCCAATCTTACATTTTACTTTGTTGCTAAAGCCCCTGCGATTCATTTCAATGTCCTTAACATTCATAAATTTTACAATATTTGTGCAAATAAATTTTAAATTTCTTCCAATCTTCCTCCACCGTCTCCTCTCCCTGGTCTCGGATTCTGCCAGTCATTTCCGCCATTTCCATGTAGTCCGGAGAAAAACTTTTCTCTAACCACCTTCTCCACACCGGGCTTCATTTTATACACCTCGGTTGTGTACTTGCTTACTTGCTTTTTCTTGTCAGAAATTTTCCAATGCCTTGAAGGTCACAAGCTTTTCTTGTCGGGAATTGCTACATTCTGGAGTTGGGTGAGAAAGTAGGTACTCATTGTACCCCTTCTTTGTACAGTGGTACCTCGGGTTACGTACGCTTCAGGTTACATACACTTCAGGTTGAAGACTCCGCTAACCCGGAAATAGTACCTTGGGTTAAGAACTTTGCTTCAGGATGAGAACAGAAATCGTGTTCCGGCGGTGCGGCGGCAGCAGGAGGCCCCATTAGCTAAAGCGGTGCTTCAGGTTAAGAACAGTTTCAGGTTAAGAACGGACCTCTGGAATGAATTAAGTACTTAACCCGAGGTACCACTGTACAGCCTTTTTGATGTTACTCTTTCTTAATGGTGCCTGGAACACCTTCAGGCAGTGGTGCCTAACATGCCTCTGGTCAGGTCTGGATTTAAGTTTGATGAGGCCCTAAGCTACTGAAGGTAAAGGGTAAAGGGACCCCTGACCATTAGGTCCAGTTGTGGACGACTCGGGTTGCGGCGCTCATCTCACTTTATTGGCTGAGGGAGCTGGAGTACAGCTTCCAGGTCATGTGGCGAACCAGAGCAGTGCACGGAAACGCTGAAAGCCCGTTATATGTCCAGCTGTCCTTTGTCAACAACAAATTGTCACTGTTTTTTGTGTTGCATATATGCCATATGGCATGGGTAGGCAAACTAAGGCCCGGGGGCCGGATCTGACCCAATCGCCTTCTCAATCCGGCCTGCGGATGGTCTGGCAATCAGCGTGTTTTTACATGAGTAGAATGTGTCCTTTTATTTAAAATGCATCTCTGGGTTATTTGTGGGGCCTGCCTGGTGTTTTTTACAGGAGCAGAATGTGTGCTTTTATTTAAAATACATCTCTGGGTTATTTGTGGGGCAAAAGAATTTGTTCGTTCCTTTCCCCCCCAATAAAGATATAGTCCCCCCCCCAAGGTCTGAGGGACAGTAGACCAGCCCCCTGCTGAAAAGGTTTGCTGACCCCTGCTTTATGGTAATTTATGAACCAAATAGGTATCTAAAGCCATTCACACATAACAAAATATGTGGTTTATCAAAATAATTGTTGAACTGAAATACAATTAAGAAGAAGTATATTCATAGTGCAATTTTTTTGGGGCCCCCAAGAGAGTGGGGGGCCCCCTAAGCTATAGCTTGTTTAGCTTATACGTAAATCTGGCACTGCCTCTGGTCTTCCCCAAAGGGGTACCATGCATTTTTAAGTCTCTGTTGCCCAAAGCAGGAGAGGCCAGTTCAGGTGGGAGAAGTTGTTCTTTTGCCCTTGCATAGCTATGGTCCTTTTGGTGTCTTCGCCACTCAGCTCCCAAGCAACTCCTCCATCTTCCTCCTGACGTCAGATCTGAGTTGGTGGTGGAACTCACCACACAACCACTCATGCAGACCCATCCATCTCTGTGGCTTCCAAGTTGGGAAGAAATATTTCTACTCATTACACTCACCAGAGAGTGGTGTTGAGTGTAAGAGTAGTGAGTAGCTAAGAACATCAGTTCATATATATATATGACCGACACCCTTCTTAGGAAATTAAACCAATGCCCAGACTTTAGCATTCGAAAGCTTTACTTGTATAAACTTATGGTTGTAGATGAATTAAAGCATCTTATTTACAGTCATGGGACACGGGTGGCGCTGTGGGTTAAACCACAGAGCCTAGGACTTGCCAATCAGAAGGTTGGCGGTTCGAATCCCCGCGACGGGGTGAGCTCCCGTTGCTCGGTCCCTGCTCCTGCCAACCTAGCAGTTTGAAAGCACCTCAAAGTGCAAGTAGATAAATAGGTACCACTCTGGCGGGAAGGTAAACGGCGTTTCCGTGCGCTGCTCTGGTTCGCCAGAAGCAGCTTAGACATGCTGGCCACATGACCCGGAAGCTGTACACCGGCTCCCTCGGCCAATAAAGCGAGATGAGCGCTGCAACCCCAGAGTCAGCCACGACTGGACCTAATGGTCAGGGGGCCCTTTACCTATTTACAGTCATATGATTCTCTAAGCATGGGCTTACAGTCTCTTCTAACTTCCAAAAACCTGTATTTTCCTGCCTCTCCAGAGCTCAGCACTCAGCCTTCCATATCTCCATTAGCAGCTCCTATGAGAGATTTCAACTTTCACCCTCTCTTTCTTTCAAGCAGAGAAGAAACACTCCTACACTCTGTTCAACTTGGCAGTGTTCACAGTGGATTCTAAAACACAGTCCTCTTGCTTCACATAAAATGGAATCTCTCCTTCACTAGATACTTCCCATGTGACCATTGTTGGCCAACCACACGAAAACCACTAGAGAACTCTCTAGAATTCAGTTAACAACCAATCAAATTTAAACACATATTAATGCATACAAGCATTTACAATTTCAGTGATTTAAATTACTATACTTGACAAGTGGTTGCCCACTTGCCATGGTGAACATGGTGAATGTGTTTGCTTGAACTTTGTCCACCATGTTCTCTTCATTCTTGACAAGAGCAGACCAATCCATTTTATTCAACAGTCCAAAGCTGGGCATCACCTTTTGTATTAAAATCTGATTTTCAAAATCCTGGCCAGGTTTCTTTGATACCAGCCCAATATGTGTCATTAAATTATTCACTGAATGTTCATACAGTGCTGACATTTCATCTCAATCACACCTTTTTATGATCACTTTATTCCTCATATTAAGTTTCCCCCAAAAGGATATTGACGATAGCAGTATGGGATTTCATTCCATATGGCAAAACATACTGGATTACGGCCTTGAGAAACACTTTATTCTGATTATCAGTGCCTCTGCATGAGATCTGTCAGGAGCATCATTCAAGATGGAGCTACAACTTCATCTCACCACGAAAGAAGCTTCAGTACCAGAAAGCAGCTTTTAGAATTGCACCCAAGGCAATCAGAAAAAAGAAGGTATTAGGTAGATTTTGCAACCTTGCAAGAGTTCTGTGACAAACTCTGTAAAAACAGCAAAATAGATTGATTTCTAAATCCTAAGAATGGAGATTTGTTTTCCTTTGTTCTTGTGAACCCCAGTTTATTACTGTAGCCGTTTTAAGATGTAGAGCGCGACGTTAACTACATTTGTAAAGACTTACAGTGGTACCTCAGGTTACAGACGCTTCAGGTTACAGACTCCGCTAACCTAGAAATAGTACCTTGGGTTAAGAACTTTGTTTCAGGATGAGAACAGAAATCGTGCTCCAGCAGCGCGGCAGCAGTGGGAGGCTCCATTAGCTAAAGTGGTGCTTCAGGTTAAGAACAGTTTCAGGTTAAGAATGGACCTTCAGAACGAATTAAGTTCTTAACCTGAGGTACCACTGTATTGATGTTTCGGAAAAGTCACTCAGGATTTCATCCTCCATCCCCACCCTGACTGAATATTAAGTTGATGCCTAAAAGAAACATGTTGCTCATGTCAATCCAAAGGACTCAATCACCTGTGCATTTGGTAAAATAAAATAAACTCCTGTTCTTAGTTCTTCCTATTGGTTTTTAGTTTTAATCTTGGTATGCATAAAAGGAGATCCTGAAACCCTAACAGGTAGCATATTATAATACAGATGATATTCTTATAGCTTTATATAAATTCTCCATATTTGATGGTTAAGTGCTTTATACTGCCACATTCTCCCTCCCATACTCATTCCTACATGAATTAAAAGTACAGTGGTACCTCAGGTTAAGTACTTAATTCGTTCCGGAGGTCTGTGCTTGACCTGAAACTGTTCTTAACCTGAAGCACCACTTTAGCTAATGGGGCCTCCTGCTGCCACCGCACCGCTGGAGCACAATTTCTGTTCTCATCCTGAAGCAAAGTTCTTAACCTGAAGCACTATTTCTGGGTTAGCGGAGTATGTAACCTGAAGCGTATGTAACCTGAAGCGTATGTAACCCGAGGTACCACTGTATACTTGAATACACCTTGATTCATGGAGTATAGGACTATCAGCTATGACAGAACAATGGGACTTTCTTATTATGGATTTTATGGTTGCATTTCATACATTGCTCCTCTGATGTTTTGAGATATCTAGATCTGTCTGTCTATCTATCTATCTATCTATCTATCTATCTATCTATCTATCTATCATCTATCTATCGATCATCTATCTATCATCATCTATCGCTCATATTTTACATCCATAGGAAGCTGCCATTTACCAAGCCAGACCATTGGTCCATTTATCTCAGTGGTGCTGTCTACACACCTGACTGGCAGTGGCTCTCCAGAACATGTCTTTCCTGGAGATGCTGGGGACTGAACCATTTCCAATCAAAGTATGGGTTGTGTCAGGAACGTAGCTCATCAGAGCACAGGGGAACAGTCAGACTCAGAAATTGAGCTAAGTGAAAAGGGGACCGACTCTGCAGATGAAAGCTGGCTGACAGAGCCAAGAAGGGGCAGTTCGACCCCCCCATTCCATAGAGGATGCTGTTAGCTCTCAAGAAGTGGGAGAGTTGGGAGGAAGCCAGAGAGTTGCTAGGCAACCAGCAGATAAGCAGAATACCGAGACTGCGTCAAGTGAAAGTGGGGAGGGAAAAGGCCAGCCTCTCAGTCCCCGTTCTAGGAGACTGGATAAGATCAGAGGACAACAGAAGGGCAAGAGGGGAAGGGTGGGAATTAGGTGCCCTTCCTGCTGTGGGAGGGATGAAGATTCAGACTGACCAACTATTGTCAATGCGAGCAGGCGAGGAGCTGTGCTCTGGATGGGGTTTTTTTGGTAAATAGATGTACATAAAACTGCCGGAGAGTCATTACTTCTTATCGGGACTTGCTTGCCTGCCTGAGATCATTACAGGTTGGAACATTGAGTCATGGTCCTTCACATTATCATATAAGCCACCCCAAAGCTCCCTGTGAGCCATTCTTTGTGAGAGGCAAACACACCAATATTCCGAAGCATTAGACTTCAGAACACAAGATACCGGGGAAGAACAAGGGACTTCGCAACAGCGGCAGTCTTCATGTTTGGCTTGTGAGCATACGAGAAACATCTGGCTGACCTTGTTGGAACGGTGGAAGAGATAGGTCTTTGGTTTGATCCAGCCAGCCCCTTATGGTTTTCGGTAAGTATATAAACCAGCTGCTCACCATTAGGCTTAATCCTGCACATTAGACTAATTCAATTTGAGGACGCTTCCTCTTCCCTCCCCACCACTTCAAAAAATATCAGCTGCTGCTACCACACCAGTTCTATCCAGGGCCAGCAGCACAACAACCTTCTTGTTGTGTCTCTGAGCAAGTAATCTTTGGGGAGGCGTAGGCAGGCTCAAGATGCTTAGTCGTGTGGCCAGCAGTATTGGTAGGGCTGTGTGCCTAGACAAGGCGTACCTTGATAGCCAATTCTGCTCTTTTTGAGGCTGCCAAATGTTCTCTCTCTCTCTCTCTCTGTCGGTTATTGTTTTGGGCAAGCAGACGTCATTGGCATTGGTGAATTATTTCGATTAGAATTTCAAGATCAGACAGAAAGGTCATTTTCCACTTCAAGGGAAAACACAAAGACACAGGGGTGGGGTGGGGTGGGGTAAGGATGTGTGTGTGTGTGTGTGTGTGTGTGTGTGTGTGTGTGTGGGTAGGCTAGGTGGGGGAAAGTGGAAACAGAATTGATATTTGGAAAGTGGGAAAATATGTTTAGAATGTTTTGTTGGGGTATGGGGAAGGGAAAATGCAATATCCTTTTGCCAGAGAGTCCTTCCACTTTGCTGCTGGCGTGTCTCAAAGGCTTCTATTCCAGAATGTCTGCAACTGAATGAATCACACCATGCTCTCGGGAAGCCTTGCAACTTTTTGTTATTCTATACAGGGCATCAGACATCACCTGGAAATGCAGGGAGTGGAAAACTTTGCCATTCCTAAAGCTCACCTCATTATACCACAGCATGCAATTAGCCATGTGTATGTGTTTAATAGCTCCCCGGACACCATGTGTGCATGAGAGAGGAAAACTCAAGTACGCTTGTACAATTCACAACATTACTCGCTGTTGACAGTGTGGCTGTTTTGGAGATTAACATACTAACTAGATTTTTTTTTTTACAGAGGTCATGGCCAACAAGATCGGTTTCTTGAAGGAAAAAAGCAATGCGGGCTAGCTCATTGTTTCTTTATTAAAGAAAAAAATTCTGGAAGAAAAGCATTTATTTTTTATTTTATTTCAGACAAATCTTTACAAAGGCAGAACCTTGAAACTCTGCTGGTCCTTTACCACAATCTATTATTACTTCTTTGTCCTCTTTATAATATTGCGGAATGGGACCTTTAGGTGAATATGCTGTTTTAAACTTCTAAGTCACTTTGAGACATTTTATAATTTATGCAACAAATAAATGTGGTTGTTATTAATCATGCTAATATTAAACATAATAAATTATTTTGCATTTCTTATATGAGCAGGAGATTGAATTACATTGATTAGGATACACTTGTGATTTTTTTAAAAAATCTTTTTTGTGGGGGGTTGCATTAACAATATTATAATGCAATCCATTGACCTTATTTCCAGGTGTGTATAGGATTGCAGCCTAAAATGTGTTCTTAACATATAGTTCATTCATATATTTGCAGTGGAAGAAAAAACCCATAGCTGCTGCATCATGCAGTACAGTGGTACCTCGGGTTGCATACGCTTCAGGTTGCAGACATTTCAGGTTACAGACTCCGCTAACCCAGAAATAGTACCTCAGGTTAAGAACTTTGCTTCAGTATGAGAACAGAAATCGTGCTCTGGCAGCGCGGCAGCAGCGGGAGGCCCCATTAGCTAAAGTAGTGCTTTAGGTTAAGAACAATTTCAGGTTAAGAACAGACCCCCGGAACGAATTAAGTTCGTAACCAAAGGTACCACTGTACAGTCCTCTTCTTTCACTTCACCATGGCAGGGATGTGGGTGGCACTGTGGTCTAAACCACTGAGCCTCTTGGGCTTGCTGATCAGAAGGTTGGCAGTTCAAAAACAAGTAGAAGTTCAAGTAGATAAATAGGTACCACTGTGTTGGAAGATAAACGGTGTTTCCGTGTGCTCTGGTTTCCGTCACTGTATCCTGTTGCGCCAGAAGCGGTTTAGTCCTACTGCCCGCATGACCCAGAAAGCTGTCTGTGGACAAACGCCGGCTCCCTTGGCCTGAAGCGAGATGAGCGCCACAACCCCATAGTCACCTTTGACTGGACTTAACCATCCGGGGTCCTTTACCTTTTACCTTTCCCTTTTTACTTCACCATGCATGTCATATGTTCTTCCTGATTTTTTTCTTCCAAATCCTAAATGTTAAAAGGTTGTAATCCACTCTGGGACCCAGCGGTGAAGAGCAGATAATAAACAGAATAGCAATAACAACAACAAACATAATATATCCACCAGAACTAGTTTTCTTGAGAATGGCTTCTCTGAGATTTCTTACACAATACTGGCTGTGGTAGTTGCTCAGAGGTTTATTGTGTTAATTCCTTTAATTCCCCCCCCCCCAAAACCTAAAAGAATTACAAACATCACATTCAAAATCCATATTCATTTTCTAACATAAGCCTATTACATAGATTACCTAAATTGAAATATATCTAATTGCTCTAGGCTTCCCTTTGCTATATGTAAATACAACGCAATTAACAAATTATATTATAAATGATATTATAGGTTCCCATATACCCCCCACTCCCCTTCACCCATGTGTGAGCTCAATATTTTACTTATTCCATCTTGTTGTGTTGTTATAAATTAATAATTATTCAACGGATTCTATTATTATTTTCTTGCTTACCCCTGCACGCTTTACACATTCTCTAGTAATATTTCAGTTCCGGAACCATATTTTTTTCATGTATTCCTTCACTCCATTATTAATTATTCTCTGATCTGAGTGGCCTCTAATAATTGCAGTCAATTTTGCCATTTCTACAAACTCACAATAAAAAAATTCCTTCCAGTAGCACCTTAAAGACCAACTAAGTTAGTTCTTGGTATGAGCTTTCGTGTGCATGCACACTTCTTCAGATACACTGAAACAGAAGTTGCCAGATCCTTCTATATAGTGAGAAGGTGGGGAGGGGTATTACTCAGAAGGGTGGTGGGAATGGGAGATTGGCAGATAGCTGAGATGAGCCTGTTGACGACTCTTAACGACTGCAATAGGTCTTACAGGAAAAGGCAAGGGGTGAGAAGGTGAAAAATGGCTTAGTCATGTATAATGAGATAAGAATCAATGTCTTTGTTCAGACCAGGTCTCTCCATGGTTTTAAGTTTGGTAATGAGTTGCAATTCAGCAGCTTCTCTTTCCAGTCTATTTCTGAAATTCCTTTGTAGTAAAACAGCTACTTTGAGATCTTGTATAGAATGTCCTTCAGGATGAGAACAGAAATCGTGCTCTGGCGGCACGGCGGTAGCAGGAGGTTCCATTAGCTAAAGTGGTGCTTCAGGTTAAGAACAGTTTCAGGTTAAGAACAGACCTCCAGCACGAATTAAGTACTTAACCTGAGGTACCACTGTAAAACCAAAAGAATGACGTGTGGTTCTGTCGTCAGTGTTCCAGATGTAGTGAAATTTGTAACCACGCTTTTGGTATTTAAGCACCATCCACAGCAGCAGTCACCATGAAGATGGAGTCAATAAGATAGCCAGACCCACAGCTACTTCCACTCACTATTAGTTCTCCTCCTTTTGGATGGTTCAAGGCCATGGGTAGGCTGACCCAATCACCTTCTAAATCCAGTCCACGGATGGTCCAGGAATCAGCGTGTTTTTACATGAGTAGAATGTGTCCTTTTATTTAAAATGCATCTCTGGGTTACTTGTGGGGCATAGGAATTCGTTCATTCCCCTGCCCCCCCCAATATAGTCCGGCCCCCCACAAGGTCTGAAGGACAGTGGACCGGCCCCCTGCTGAAAAAGTTTGCTGACCCCTGTTCAAGGCAGTGTTCTTCACCTGAGACTACAAGTCCCATCATTCTTGGCCATTGGCTAAGCTTGCTAACATCTGGGGACCCAGGACTGAAGAACGCTAGTCTAAGGCAAATCACTCCTGTCACTGTGCCATCTTTTAGTACAGTGCAGTTTTCATTTCAGTATCATAAAAGGTAAAGGGACCCCTGACCATTAGGTCCAGTCATGACCGACTCTGGGGTTGCGGCGCTCATCTCACTTTATTGGCCGAGGGAGCCGGCGTACAGCTTCTGGGTCATGTGGCCAGCATGACTAAGCCGCTTCTGGCAAAACAGAGCAGCACATGGAAACACCGTTTATCTTCCCGCTGGAATGGTATCTATTTATCTACTTGCACTTTTGACGTGATTTTGAACTGCTAGGTTGGCAGGAGCAGCGACCGAGCAATGGGAGCTCACCCCGTCGCAGGGATTTGAACCGCCGACCTTCTGATCGGCAAGCCCTAAATTCTGTGGTTTAACCCACAGCGCCACCCATGTCCCTTTTCAGTATCATAAATGTGCCTTATTAAGTACATACAGCCTGAACCTTCTGAACATGTAAATGGCCTTTCCTAAATGTTGGCTTGAGTGCTTGAATAGAGTGGGCCTGTATTGCGTGCAAAAGGATCTGAAGCACACATCAGCAGTAATATATGCTTGCCTCTTCCAAAGGGATTTGATCAGTGCTGGATTAACTTTTGGACTAGAACACACACACACAAAAATTGGATGTTTATCAGTTGCTAATTTTCTGAGGAATTATATTACTATGCCTCCCGTTGGAAGGGATATCGTTTTAAAAATAGATTAGCGGAAGAATGAATCGGGAGGGGAAATACAGTTAAAAGTACAGGGCTCTATTAAAAAGCAAAGTGACCTTTAAAAAAATACCACACATGCCATGGCCTTCAAATATGATTTCCTGTGTACTGGGCTTTGTAAAAGCCTGACGATATTATAACACAGCCTCACATGAGAGGCCCGAACAAGGGAAAGGTAAGTTTTAGTTAGACTTGGGGGCTGAATGAGCATCATCTGGTAGTGCCCGTTTGTAGTTCTCATACTTAAGGTGGCTATTTTTCATTTTGCCGGTTCCTTCATCACACTCCCTTCCCTCTTTGCCTCCCAAGTTTGTGAAAGGGCACTGCTGCGACACTCTTTCAGTTATGAGCTTCTAGGGGCAGGTCTCAAGAATCCCAACACTCAAAGGCTTGGGTTGGGCCGAGAACTTCAAAGAACTTCAAAGCAAGTTCGTACATGGAAAAAGAAGAAGAAATAAAATGTGTCATGGAAGGCTTAGAGGTCACTCCAAGTCGAGAGAACCTAGACAAGAAGTTTATTGTCTATCTTAAACGAAAGTACAACAGACACAGGAAACTCCTGACTCCACCTAAGTGTAGCTAAGCCAGCGACATCTTGTGACTAACCCATTTAATGGTCCTATCCTCACAAAAGGCCATGCGATTGGTTGTTCCCAAAGCAAACTATTCCATCCAGGCGCGTCAAAAAAAAAAAAAAAAAAAGCTGATACCATCTCATCTGAAAGATACAGATCTTTTATTTTAAACATACCAGAAACTGATGAAATCCTGTTTGCTGCCAAAATGTAATCATTGCTGGCAATTTTAAAAAGGGCAAGACTACGATGCAAAAATACCAGTTCCAGATTGCCTGAGGACGGGTAGAATTGTAATGGCATCATTTTAACTTGGCAGAAACCTTTTGATTTGTAACATAAAAGGTTACTATGAAGACCTGTGACTGCTATTGGCCACTGGTGGGTGTCGCCATTTTCTGACTCCTCTTGTGAATGTCTGAGAATGTTGATGGAGTCAGAGATACACCTGGAAATGTTAACAACACACTCTCAAATGGTCTGGTGAATGTTGGAAAAATCTGCTACTGTGTCAGCTTTCGCTGGTTAGTGTTGAAAACCACTCCCGCCTTTGCACGTATCCCGGAGATACGGTTGGGATTGTGATAACTGTGCCGACCCTCACCAGCATGTCTCCATAAAATATATATAGTAATATGATTTCTTTGGACATTTGCAGGATGGTTCTGACCTGGCCCCAGATGTCAACACAAAAACAGGTGTTTTCAATAGGGGTGTGCGCTGGAGTGGTTTGAGAGAGCCCCAGATCAGGTAAGGTCCACCAAGGACTGGATTACTGTCAGGAGTTCAGCCAACACTCAAGTAGAACCCTGGCAGAGACACATGCCTGACTGGCATGTTCTCTCCCTCCTGGTCGATTAGGAGCTTCATAAGCTTTCTTCAGCCCGAACATCACAGCGACCGATGCCAACCAACACTGGCACACTTAGGGATCTGCAGAGTTTGTGCAACTTGCGTGACAGACCTCAGCCTCACAGCATTTTGGCTAATCTACTTTATTTACATATAAACACACACGGAGCACTGCAACATGGCTCCCTCTCTCTCTAGCATCAGGCAGCAAAGAGAAAAAGAACAAAGGACAATAGTCCCACTTCACGGAACACAGTAACACAAACATACTCTCTCCATCACTTCCCACTTGGTGGAGTAAAAATATATACCGTCATGTGATAGACAACAATCCCATGACTGCAATCATAGATCAGGAATTCTAACAGTAACTGCATGTTTAATCAGGATTTTAACCCTAATTAAATACAGTATTTGGCCAATGGCATGGAGTAGAAAAAGGAGACTTTCACTTGTCTTTATTTCCCCCTTCTTTGAAACCAACCACATAGAACCATAGAGTTGAAAGGAACCACGAGAATCATTTAGTTCAAACCTCTGCAATGCAGGAATCTATTAAACATGTGGGTTGGGGAGAAGAAGACGCAGGCAAGAGTCTCCGCCTGCACCTCCTTTTTTCCAACCACATTTCATTAGGATTTAAAATCTTAATTAAATTTAAGGCTCTGCAAGGCTCCCAGTTGGGTTCAAGGCTCAGGTCTGGACCGGACTGTCCCAGACAGGGCCGGATTTAGATTTGATGAGGCCCTAAGCTACTGAAGGTAATGGGGCCCTTTATATGTCCAGCTGTCCTTTGTCAACAACAAATTGTTGCTGTTTTTTGTGTTGAATATATGCTATATGGTAATTTATGGACCTAATAGGTATCTAAAGCCATTTGCACAGAACAAAATATGTATTTTATCAAAGTAAATGAGCAAACCAGTGATATTTTAGGGAGCAGGCTAGCAGGTGGGGCCCATGACTTACATCATAGGAGCCTACACAACACAAAACACTGTTGCTGTATGTAGGTTTTCTTTGTTTTGTTTTTTATCTTATATTTTGGAAATGTACATCCAGGGTTTTTTTCCTTTAATTTTTTTTGGGGGCCCCCAAGAGAGTGGGGCCCTAAGCTATAGCTTGTTTAGCTTATATGTAAATTCGGCACTGGTCCCAGCATAGCTGTGAACTTTCAGATTTGAAAATAAGGGATCAGCAGCCTCACCTGTCCCGGGAACAGTCTACAGGATATCTAACAATCTGGGATAGCAGCGGTAAGCAGCGGGAAACGGCGCTGGAATAAGGGAATTTCCCGCAAAAAAATGGAAGGTTGACAGCTCTGGGTCCCAGATCAGATTGGGCTTGATCCACTGTGCCAAATCAGTCTCTGAACTGGATCAGGGAATGAGGAATAGGGACTGTGCACAGGCCTAGTTTTCAGCTTCCTTCTAGATATACTTTGGAATATGTCATCTTGGGCGGCCATATTATTTTATTGATTAATGAATGAAATATTCCTGAATGTCCCTTATCAGTTGGGCCCCTGCCTGCAGACCGCATGAACACTGAGCCAAACTGGGCTCATTAGAAGGCTTGTGACTCTGACCCTTTCTCTCTGGAGTTGACACCTTGACCAACCTAGCCAGATGTCAACTCCAGCTTAAGGCCAGAGTAGAGGCTGAGATTTGGTCCCATGCAGGGGTGAGGAATAATACCAGAAACAAGATAATGGAGCTGTGGCTGCAATAGTCACCTCCTCCTGAGGTTCTTAGCCCAGCCACTCAAGGAGAGAGAAAATTGCCAGGGCTAGGAGGAAGAAAAGGAAGGGCAGTGGGCTTCCAATAACAACAACAACAACAACAACAACAACAACAACAACAACAACAACAACAACAACAACAACTTATACTCCGCCCATCTGGCAGGGTTTCCCCAGCCACTCTAGGCAGCTTCCAACAAGAGATTAAAAATGCATTAAAACATCAGTCATTAAAAAGCTTCTCTTAGCAGGGCTGCCTTCAGATGTCTTCTAAACGTCAGTTGTTTATTCCTTTGACTTCTGATGGGAGGGTGTTCCACAGGACAGGCACCACTACCAAGAAGGTCCTCTGCTTGGTTCCCTGTAACTTCGCTTCTCGCAGTGAGGGAACCACCAGAAGGCCCTCAGAGCTGGACCTCAGTGTCCGGGCAGAATGATGGGGGTGGAGACGCCTCGGTATACTGGGCCGAGGCTGTTTAGGGCTTTAAATGTCAGTACCAACACTTTGAATTTTTCTCGGAAACTTGCTGGGAGCCAATGTAGGTCTTTCAAGACTGGTTTTATGTGGTCTCGGTGGCCGCTCCCAGTCACCAGTCTAGCTTCCACATTCTGGATTAATTATAGTTTTCGGGTCACCTTCAAAGGTAGCCTCACGCAGAGCGCATTGCAGTAGTCCAAGTGGGAGATACTAACTAGAGCATGCACCACTTTGGCGAGACAGTCCGCAGGCAGATAGGGTCTCAGCCTACGTACCAGATGGAGCTGGTAAACAGCTGCCCTGGACACAGAATTGACCTGCGCCTCCATGGACAGCTGTGAGTCCAAAATGACTCCCAGGCTGTGCACCTCCTCCTTCAGGGGTACAGTTACCCCATGCAGGACCAGGGAGTCTTCCACACCCGCCTACCCTCTGACCCCTCAAAACAGTACTTCCTTCTTGTCAGGATTCAACCTCAATCCGTTAGCCGCCATCCATCCTCCAACCGCCTCCAGGCACCCACACTTCTTCCAGTTCTTCTCATTTCTGTCCTCTGATTCGTAAGCCCAGCCAGTGGAGAGCGCTGGGGATTACTGCTTTAGATCCGCCTTCCTCAACTTGCTCCCTGCAGATGCTGTTGGACTCCACTCCCATCATCTCTCACCATTGGCTGTGTTGGCTAGGGCTGATGGGAGTTGTAGTCCAATAAACTCTGGAGAGCACAGTGCTGGCTACGTCTGCTTTCGGCACTTGCACAGTGATGGTTCTCTTGAATGGACAGCTTGTGCTTTTATGACTGCTCAGCTTTTCCCAGCTGCCTTCAAGTCACCTGCTTGGTTTCAGCTATGAATTCCAACTTTGGCAGTGGTGGGGAGAGCTAGCTTAGTGCTGTGAGCTGCTTGACTGTCCAAAAGGTCAGATGATGGAGAGGCGAGATGTGTCAGCTCCACACATGGGCTAATGAAGTGTCACTGAGAAAAGTCGAGGAGCTGGGTTAATTCTCGGGAGCAACCAGAAGATGGTTTATGAGCCTGGGCAAGCTCAGCTGGAACCAGATACCTCCCACTGTTTCCCTCTGTTTTTAGAGTGTCAGTACAAAACACTGGACT
This sequence comes from Podarcis liolepis, assembly GCF_965112155.1. Classification (NCBI taxonomy): domain Eukaryota; kingdom Metazoa; phylum Chordata; class Lepidosauria; order Squamata; family Lacertidae; genus Podarcis; species Podarcis liolepis. The sequence continues at coordinate 15,107,579 of NC_139557.1, read as the reverse complement.
GGAAATGTGACGGAAAAGGGATCTCAGGAAAGGGTATTCAAAAACACTGTGTGAACAAAAGGCAAAAGATGTGTGTTGGTTTGTTTTTAGAAGCTAACAGCCTGGAGAATCACTCATAGGAGCCAACTCCTAGGGCCCAAGGTCCCTTCGGTCCTCCCAATAAAATATTTGAGCGGGCCGTGCTCCCTCAAAGTTGATGGGCATTGTCATTCAAATAGTGTGCATGCACTGTATCGTGTGAACGATTATGCAGGGTAGGGCTCCCCCCCCCATATTTACTCAAGTTGGCACCCCTGGTATCACCAGTGTTTGGGGTTGAGAAGATGGATTGAAGGAGAGCTGTCAAATGGATGGGATGTTTTGGGCATCAAGAGAGCCAGATTTGACGTAGCAAGTGTTGAATGCCAAGGCAGAGTGAAATTGGTTTTGAAAGTGTTTGGTGTGGACCCAGGGTGTCAGATGCACTGTACAGTGGTTCCGCTCCTTTCTCCTGGGCCATGTCCAGAAAGTGGTGGGGGGGGGGTGAGTGTTCAGACCCCTGGGCTCTCACTTGTGGGGTGCCTCAGGGTTTTGTCCTCTCCTCCATGCTTTTCAACATCTACATGCAGCCACTGGGAGAGATCATCAAGGGGTTTGGGCTGGGTGTTCATCAGTATGCGGATGATACCCAGCTCTACCTCTCTTTCAAATCGGAACCAGTGAAGGCGGTGAAGGTCCTGTGTGAGTGTCTGGAGGCGGTTGGAGGATGGATGGCGGCTAACAGATTGAGGTTGAATCCTGACAAGACAGAAGTACTGTTTTTGGAGGACAGGAGGTGGGTGGGTGTGGAGGACTCCCTGGTCCTGAATGGGGTAACTGTGCTCCTGAAGGACCAGGTGTGCAGCCTGGGAGTCATTCTGGACTCACAGCTGTCCATGGAGGCATCTGGTACGCAGGCTGAGACCTTACCTGCCCGCAGATTGTCTCGCCAGAGTGGTGCATGCTCTGGTTATATCTTGCTTGGACTGCTGCAATGCGCTCTATGTGGGGCTGACCTTTAAAGCCCTAAACGGCCTCGGTCCAGTATACCTGAAGGAGCATCTCTACCTCCATCGTTCTGCCCAGACACTGAGGTCCAGCACTGAGGGCCTTCTGGCAGTTCCCTCGCTGCGAGAAGCCAAGTTACAGGGAACCAGGCCGAGGGCCTTCTCGGTAGTGGCACCCGCCCTGTGGAATGCCCTCGCACCAGATGTCAAAGAGAAAAATAACTACCAAACTTTTAGAAGACATCTGAAGGCAGCCCAGTTTAGGGAAGCTTTTAATGTTCAATAGGTTATTGTATTTTAATGTTTTGTTGGAAGCCACCCAGAGTGGCTGGGGAAACCGAGCCAGATGGGTGGTGTATAGATAATAAATTATTGTTATTGTTATTGTTATTGTTATTGTTATTGTTGTTGTTATCATTACTATTATTATTATACCAGGGGTCAGCAAGGTTTATCTTGCTGGGGCTGGATTGGTCCCATGGAGATCCCTCTGTGGGCCAGATTGCGTTTGTGTGTGATTGCGTGCGCCCATGATTTTCAGCATCTGTGTCTGCACAGACGTGATTTTCAGCACCGCGGAAGCGAGTCCCTGCGCCGCACCAGTTTAGCGCAGTGCACGAGCAGGCAGCTTGGTTCAAGGGCGGCTCGTGGGCCAGTCAAACAACCTCCACAGGCCGCTTTCGGCCCATGGACCTCAGGTTGCTGACCCCCTGCTCTGTACTAACAAACAGCACTCTGGCAGAGGGGGAGAGGATAACTACATGGACATACAGTGGTACCTCAGGTTAAGTACTTAATTCGTTCCGGAGGACCGTTCTTAACCTGAAACTGTTCTTAACCCGAAGCATCACTTTAGCTAATGGGGCCTCCCGCTGCCGCTGTGCTGCCGGAGCACAATTTCTGTTTTCATCCTGAAGCAAAGTTCTTAACCTGAAGCACTATTTCTGGGTTAGCAGAGTCTGTAACCTGAAGCGGATGTAACCTGAAGCGTATGTAATCTGAGGTACCACTGTATCATTCAAGAATGGACAAGAGCAATTCACACTGCAACATTTTGTTGCAGGGCTTCACTGGTTAAGATTACTGTTCTTTAGAACACCTCACACTTAAGAGAGAGAGAGGGGGAGGAATAGTTGCTGCTATGAGCAACCCCACACTTGATGCACTTAGTTCCCATACAATGTTTCCCATTGGTTGAAGATAATGCTGCGCTGCAAGCATTTGCTAAAGTACTTTTCACAGAAATGCAGTTACAAGCTATGAGAGAGCTGACAGGCCCTGCTGTTTCGACATATGGTCATTATTAAGATGATGAAGGTGCTTGGTTGTGGCTAAGCTGCAACGATGGAGCAGAGTTTTCTGTTTACATTGTAGAAACAACTTTGCCTTAAACAAAATTACTTCTACAAGATGTAGCCAAGCACCTTGGATCCAGCAACTTCTGGGTGGCCGTAACAATGTTAACGAGGCCTTCCTGTCAAATTAGTTTATGGCTTCTGATTGTTGTCGAAGGGCTGTTCCTGAGAATTTGAAATTCTACCGTGGACTGCTGAGGAAAAGGCATTCAAAAAAGGGTTAATTAAAAAGCTGGGGTTAAGGAGGCCACAGACTTATTAAAGGCAAGGCATGCTAGCTATTTGGACCAGTAAGGAGGGAATGGGGTCATGTCCCATTCTGTGAAGATCTCCAGGAAGACTGGCATGGTTAGCCAGCCCTGGCACATGTTAACTTGTTCTGAAACTTCAGCTAAATTGTTGTCCCACCCCCCCAAATCTGCTATGAAGGGTTGAGGAGAAACCTAGAACTGGTTTAGGGGGTGCATTGTATTCCTGTTTGGGGGAGGTACTAATATTTTATTTAAAAGTTTTCAATTATAAAGAAATAAAGTGGTAAAAAGAGAAGAAGAAAAAAACCAAAAGGCACAAAAATGTGTAGAGAAAAACAACAACATATGAATGCATACAAACAATATCCCAACCCATACACTCTTTTTAAAATTTGATATTATGATCCTAATACATATGTAAATATTAAAAGCCTACTACATTTTGTATAAACTCATTCCAAATATTGCCATATTTATCCATGCAAAGACTGTGTCTTTGAGCAGTTGCAAGTGTTGCAAGTGTTATCATATTGTCAATCAATTCATTAAAGGGGATCGTATAATTACCGTATTTTTCACTCTATAAGGCACACCAGACCACAGGACACACCTAGCTTTTGGAGGAGGAAAACAAGAAAAAAAATATTCTGAATCTCAGAAGCCAGAACAGCAAGAGGGATCACTGCGCAGTGAAAGCAGCAATCCCTCTTGCTGTTCTGGCTTCTGGGGTAGCTGCATAGCCTGCATTCGCTCCATAAGACGCACACACATTTCCCCTTACTTTTTAGGAGGGAAAAAGTGAGTCTTATAGAGCAAAAAAATACGGTATTCTTCGAGTTCATCAATATGAATCTCTTGGCTACCATGAGAGCGCATAGAATCCATTTCCCCAATGTTAACTACCATACAATAGGTATCTAGTGTGGAATGTGAAACACATGGCAGTCAAAATAAAAAAGTTCCTTCCAGTAGCACCTTAAAGACCAACTAAGTTAGTTCTTGGTATGAGCTTTCGTGTGCATGCACACTGCTTCATGGCAGTCAAGTACAACATTCCTAGAATGGACTTGCTAGGCTAAGGGATGCTTTGTACCAGCCAGGAGAAAACTTCCTGGTTCCTCCTGCGCTGGGACAAACTTCCTCTGCATGTGACTAGAAGGGGGTGTGGCCTAATATGGGGCAGAGGAGCACACCATCTTCTTTCGCTCCTCTCTTCTTCATTTTTATTTTTCTCTATGTGTGAGCAGGAGTGACTGCCTGTCTGTAGTCACTTGGGACTAACTCCCTTATGCGATATTCCCACATGTATATATACTTTTGTAACCTAAGTCTGCCTTCAGGGATCTAACTGTGAACTGAATGAATGTGAGTAAACTGTTTTTATATTCACTTTAATAAAATTGCCATGTATATTCTTTTTAAGGAGGACAAGAGGGGATCTTACCAGGAATATTATATAGAGAGGTTCAGACGAACATGCAACAAGCAAACCACTGAGCGTTTAAAGGGGAATGTTTAAATTCTGCCAAGACATAGAACTTGCTAACGCAAGTTAGGAAAGATATCATTAAACGATATACCCTCTCCTGCCTCCCTGAACAGGGCCGTCTTAAGCATATCCCATGCCGTGGTGCAAAGATCCCTCTGGCACCCCACCCCCCGTTTCCCAGAGTTGTTGACCTTCTCCCAAGCCTCTGTGGGGATTGCTGTCTTCCTGCGGGGGCTTGGGAGGCAAGCTGCCCACCCGCCCACCATATGGTTGATGGGGTGCAGCTGACGGGCATGTAGGAGGGAAAGGGTAGGCCTCCGGCAAAGCCGTACACCTCCCACACTCACTGGGGCACCCCTGAGAGGCCAGCGCCCTGGTGCAATGCACCAGTAAACCCAATGGGAAAGACGGCTCTGTCCCTGAACATTCCCACATATAGTTCAGAAGAATGCTCTCTGCTGAAATTTTTTAGCTTCTTCCGAATGGTCACAAATATACAACCCAACGCTTTCTCCCAAAACTTAGTAAGTATAGGTAAAGGTAAAGGGACCCCTGATCATTAGGTCCAGTCGTGACCCACTCTGGGGTTGCGGTGCTCATCTCGCTTTATTGGCCGAGGGAGCCAGCGTACAGCTTCCGGGTCATGTGGCCAGCATGACTAAGCCGCTTCTGGCGAACCAGAGCAGTGCATGGAAACGCTGTTTACCTTCCCGCCGGAGCACTTCCTATTTATCTACTTGCACTTTTGACAGGCTTTCGAACTGCTAGGTTGGCAGGAGCAGGGACTGAGCAATGGGAGCTCACCCCGTCACGGGAATTTGAACTGCCGACCTTCTGATCGGCAAGTCCTAGGTTCTGTGATTTAACCCACAGCGCCACCCACGTCCCTAATAAGTATAGAACACCGTACAAACCTATGTAGTATTATATCCTTTAGACTCTAAACCGACTGCAACCTGCCCCTCTTCATCCTAATTTTAGACCTCTGAAGTCCTCCTTTGACTTCTCTAAATAATGGTCAGTTATGACCCAGTGTATTCCTTCTCCCATTCTCAGTGTGGGGAGGCAGCTGCAGGGCCTTCATAGGCACTATCCCATCTTCTCCAACCTGGTACCCTTCAGATATTTTGGCCTACAACTTCCATCACTCCTCACATTGAGGCATGTGACTGGAGCTGATGGAAGCTGAAGTCCAACAACATCTGGTGGGCACTGGGTTAGCAATGGCTGCTCTTTTCCTTCTTCCAGGGGGCCATGGTTTCAGTCCTATGAAACTTTGGATGATGTAAGCCTAGTCTGTTCCCAAGCTGCTTCTTTCCCCCACACATTGCCATCTCCCCTTCTCCCCACAGGCTTAGCTGTGGAGGACAGAAGAAACTTTTCCACTATGGCTGCGTATGAATAATATATATCTGGACCGTCAGTGCAAAGTTGGGAGAAAATATACATGCGGATTTTTTTATTAAGACATACCACACAGTCCAAAATGAGGTAAATTATATCTAATTGATATGCTGTCTCCTTACTCAGATATGACCTTGATAACCCCTTGTTATAAATTTTGGCTCAAACGCAAAAGGGGGGGGGGGAGAGAGAGAGAGAGAAAGGAAAAGCCACAGAACAAGTGCCAAAATGTTTATTGCAAACACACTCTGACTGATAGCTCCCTTAGACAAATAAAACAAGCAATCTGATCCACGGACTCACGATAGATACTCTGCAGTTATAACTTTTAGCTCAAACGCCTGGCTAACAGCCAGCAGAGATGATCTCATGCATTTTTGCCATGTTCGTCTTGTGATCCAAGAAAAGGGGGGAATTTTCTTTTGCCCTACAACTGTGGTTTTCAAATTTTATTCCAGGGCAACCTTGGAAAGTTATCAGAGATCGCTTCCTGAGAATATCAGTAATGACGGAAAAGCATCGCTACACACCACTGCCTGTGTCCCCCTGCATTGCACAGTCACAGGAGAAGGTTGAAACACAACATAGAAAATGGAAACAACCTAAAAGAGGCTGCATCTTAATGTTTTAATGTTGTATTTTAATCTTGTTTTTAAGTTGTATTTTAATCAACTTGTTTTTATTATTGGTTGTTAGCTGCCCTGAGCCCGGTCTTGGCTGGGGAAGGCGGGGTATAAATAAAATATTTATTTATTTATTTTATTATTATTATTATTATTATTATTATTATTATTATTATTATTATTATATCAGGGATTGGGAACCTCTGGTACTCTAAATGTTGGTACTGTATCGCCCGTCATTTCTAACCATAGCCCTAGCTGGTTAGGGAGAATGGGAGCTAGGATAGGGTTACCAGACGTCCCCGTTTCCCAGGCACAGTCCCTAGATTTGCGAATAAGTCCCTGGACAAATTCCATCCCCGGAATGTCCCCGGATTTCATCTAATGTCCCCAGGAAACACAGCAGTGGCAGTCTCAGCAGCCTGGAGCAGTAGGCTCTGGCTGGCTTCAGGAGGTGCTCAGAAGTCCCTTCTACACGGGCTCTGTTTCTCTTTTTCTTTCTCTCCCTTTTATTTACACCTCACTGAACCACAGAGCCTAGGAATTGCTGATCAGAAGGTCGGCGGTTCGAATCCCCGCGACGGGGTGAGCTCCCGTTGCTCGGTCCCTGCTCCTGCCAACCTAGCAGTTCGAAAGCACGTCAAAGTGCAAGTAGATAAATAGGTACCGCTCCAGTGGGAAGGTAAACGGTGTTTCCGTGTGCTGCTCTGGTTTGCCAGAAGCGGCTTAGTCATGCTGGCCACATGACCCGGAAGCTGTAGGTTGGCTCCCTCGGCCAATAAAGCGAGATGAGCGCCGCAACCCCCGAGTCGGCCACGACTGGACCTAATGGCCAGGGGTCCCTTTATCTTCACCTTTATGCTTAGTGCACATATGATTATGTACTTTTGGAACTTTCAATAAAGATATTTTTTAGTTACTATTATTTTAAAAATTGCAGGGTGCCATGTGGTGGGTGCAAAGCTGTGAAGCAGCCCTAATGCCTCCTTGGGTCACTGAAGCTTACCTAGGCAGGACACAGGGGTAGAGCAGCAATGAGGTCATGGCTGCATGAGTGCCATGGTATAAATGCTGGACAGGCTTCATCAGAGCACCAGGGCTGTCCACTCTGCTCTACTGCCACATCTACTGCCCAGTGGCATAGCCTTGGGGTGGGGGGGCGTGGGGCGTGCACAGGGATTGTTGCCCCAGGTGCAAAATTGCCAAGGGTGCAAATTTCAACACCCAGCGCTGCCTCAATACAGCTGTGTGCCTCCATTGCTGGGCTCCTTTGAGTGTCAATTAGCAATTACAGTGGTACTTTGGTTTTCAAATTTCATCCGTTCCTGAAGTCCGTTCCAAAACCAAAGCGTTCCAAAACCAAGGCACGCTTTCCCATAGAAAGTAATGCAAGACGGATTAATCCATTCTAGACTTTTAAAAGCAACCCCTAAAACAGCAATTTAACATGATTTTTTACTATCTAACGAGACCATTGATCCATAAAATGAAAGCAATAATCAGTGTACTGTACTATAAAATAAATAAGACAGTACTGTAGATGATAAAAAATTAAATTATTATTTTTTTGATAAAAAATTAAATTATTATTTTTTCTTACCTGTGCTGATGATAATCATTGTTTGGATGGGGGCTTTTATCCATTTCTACAGTCACACAATCAATCAATCAATCAATCAATCAGTAGCTGAACTGGGTTCCACACTGTCACACAAACAAATTAACTGAAAAAGCCTCAAAAACAAAAACGTGAAATAAATAGCAAAAGCACCAAACTTAATCCATTCCCAGAAGTTTGTTTGACTTCTGAAATGTTCAAAAGCCAAGGCACGGCTTCCGATTGGTGCAGGCGCCCCGGAAACAATAGCCGACAGCCGCACCAGATGTTCAGCTTCCAAAAAATGTTCGAAAACTGGAACACTTACTTCTGGGTTTTTGGCGTTTGGGAACCAAGGTACCACTGTATACTTGACCATTTCTCCAAGCTCTTGATATTGGGGATTGAACCTGCATGGAACACATGTGCTATGCCATTAGCCAACACCGAGCTAGATGGACCAATGATGTTCTTAGTTACTACATGATGCTTCTTTGTAAGCACCAATGGGCTGCAAGTTTATCGATAGCCCTGCACACTCCCAAAGCCCTTGCATGTGGTCTGCCAGCTCCGGTGAGCCAATACACTCGGTCACTAAAGGACTTAATCAGATGCTAAGGGCAGTTAAACAGATGACTACTCAGGGGAAACAACGATTGGATGAACACAAAATCACAACAGGCCTCTGTGAAAATGGAACACACAGGAAGAAAGGAGAAGTGTTGCAAATTCTGGATGGGTGACCTAGACTTGTTTTTCAGGTAGCTATTAAACTGATTAATTTTTAAGTGCCCCCTTCCAAGCTTGGAGGACAAGAGCTATTGTAGGTCATTTGCGTGGACAGGCGGAGTCCCCAGATCCCGCGCGGTCCCCCCCCCCGTCATGTGAAATAACGACTCAAGACAATGTGCTATGGGATTAAATTGGCCACAACTTTATTAACTTTCAAATGTGGGTAGACCTTGGCTCAGGCATTGGGCGTTCTCCCTCCCCAGTCCCCAGCCGGGGACCTAGGGAGCATCAGGGTTATCCAGTGTGTGTGTGTGTGGGGGGATGGGCCGGCTCTGGAGAACATATGTTCAAGCAGAGATAGCCGCCCCCGTTACGCCGCCACCGCAGGGGAGAGCAATGACGACCTTTCGGCGTACAGTCAAAGCCTCCCTTCAGAAACCCCTTTAACGGGGAACCCTGGTATCGCCACCCCAAAGAGGAAGATGGACTAAAGGATTCCGCCCAAGGCCTGATACCGCCAAAGTTGTGACGTTTTGCTACGGGAAAGGCGAAACCTGCCAATGCAGGGAAATTCCTTTCCGGCCCTTTAACAGCGACCTTAACGTAGCAGCGCCCGCATACCTGTGAAGAAAAGTTAACCTGCAAAACCTGTGAAGAAAAGTTAACCTGCAAATAAGACATTAACTGAGGGTGGGTAGGGTGGGAAAAGCTCTGGAGCCAAGTGAGGATTCCCAGGTAAGATCCTCCCTCTATTGTGTGGGCAGGTAATCCCTCCCCTACCTGGCCTGGTCTCCTTGGCAACGCTTCCCCCAGGTGGGATTGGACAACTGACTGAGGTAGGCGGAGACCTCCAGGTATCCCACCTGAGGGAAGGCAAACCAAGCCTATGCTGTTGGAGCCGCTCCAGATCTAGGGGCTGCGCGCGTCCACGCAAAGGGCGCCCCCCGTTTTAAGCGTGGAGCGGTCATTGTTCCTTCTGTTGAGAATTCTGCGTGAATTTCTAAGTCTCTGTGAAGAAACCGAGGGAAATTCTGCCCCTGGTTTAATGATGCAAAGATTTCATGCCCTTTACTTGGTGTCTTTTGCTATGCATGACACAAACTAAACAGCAGCAACGCTAACACTGAAAAGCTTTGAAGCCTTTGCCATATATTACATAGAGAATCGCTGTGTAGGGGAAAAACAGGGAAGGCTGTGGCTACGCCATTTCCCCATTCCCAGTACTTTTGTTTGAAGCATGTTATGATAAAAGCTCTCTGTTTACCACTACTTGCATCGCATCCCTGAACGTGCATGCTTTATCACATATTAATGCTGAATAAATGTGTTTTCTATGCTTCTCATTTAAACAAGAGCTCACATTTCGGTTTCTGACAGACACTCTAAATGATTCCCACAGCCAGTGACACAACGCCCGATGCCATTATCATTTCTGTGCCATTGCCGGGTAAATAGTCCTCTGCAAAAAAACATATACATTACACAAATCAACGGGTGATTTATGCACTTGTCATTATTCATCGCTATAAAATATTATAATGCTATAAATAAGTAAAAACATTTTTGCAGCTGTAGCAAATGTTTGATTTGTAGATGTAAACTTGGCTGGAACCACAAGGAACCTTGCAAAAGTGCCAAAAACATAGTGAAGTAATTAGCAGATATATATATATATATATATATATGAGAGAGAGAGAGATGTGGAACACTATCTAAAAGTAATCCATGTTTAACTTTAACCACACTGATACCCAGCCACAAAGACAACCATCTCTCAGGGAAGTTTGCCCATCTTTTCATCCAAAGCCTGTGGAAGAGCAAGGATAAAGTGTTATACAACAGGAATGATGTTCCACATTACAGATGTGTAAAACAGCTGGGTGTATGATGTCATTCAAAACACTTTGCCACCTCTGCTACTTGCTGTTATTAAAAACAGACATTAATTTTCTTTACCTAATAACACTGTGTAAACCTGTTGTGTCAAATTCTCAAGTTCGCCCTGTTCTTAATTAGCCACGACAACCAACAGCTGCCTCCCATAAACTTCCTCAGGCTGCTTTGAACTTTGTCATTTCATGAGGCAGATGTGTTTGACTTCTGGAAGGCACAGATTTTTATTTCCATAACAGAATCTTCTTCAGAAGTGACTCTATACATCCTAGGTTCCAAATCCTATCCCAGAGGAGGAGACACGAGAAATAATGGGAAAGGGGATGGAATGCATTCAAGGAACATGTTCTTCAGTTTGAGTCCATTCTCTCCCCCCCCCCCTCTCTCTCTCTCTCTCTTTCACACACACACACACACCAGACCAGATGCTTCTCACATGTAAGTGTAATGAATGACATCAAGTTCACGCAAGTGTAAACCAGTTTCGGGTGTGTGTGTGTGAACTGGCGTTTTCTTATTTTTGCCAAAACAATATTTTTTAAAAAAACAAATCTGCTAACAACTTCAATGCTTTATTGTTATCTCCCACCCCACCCCCCACAGACACACACACACACACAGAGAGAGAGAGAGAGAGAGAGAGAGAGAGAGAATGGGGCTCAGAATATGACTAAGGATTTATTCATATGATTTATGACTAAGACAAGCCCAGCGAAATCAGACCAATGGCCTGCCTTGTCCCATATTCTGTTCCCCACAGTAGCCAGCCGGATGCCTCTGAACAAATGGCAGGCAGGACAGGAGGACAACAGCCCTTTTCTGCTGTTCCCTAGCAACTGGTATTCAGAGGCTTCTGATCCTAGAAGTGTTCTATGTTCATCATAACTGGCAACCCCTGATAGCCTTTTCCTCCATGAATCTTACATACCCTCCAACATTTCTCCGATGAACATAAGGACGTCCTATTGAATAATAAGGATAATAAAGTGGTACCTCAAGTTACAGACGCTTCAGGTTAGACTCCGCTAACCCAGAAATAGTACCTCGGGTTAAGAACTTTGCTTCAGGATGAGAACAGACATCATGCTCTGGAGGCGCGGCGGCAGCTAAAGTAGTACGTCAGGTTAAGAACAGTTTCAGGTTAAGGACGGACCTCCAGAACGAATTAGGTTCTTAACCCAAGGTACCACTGTAATACTAATAATACTAATTATAATTTTATTATTTCTACACCACCCATCTGACTGGATTGCCCCAACCACTCTGGGCAGCTTCCAACATATATAAAAACATAATAAAACATTAAACTTTTTTTTTGGGGGGGGGGACTTCCTTGTACAGGGCTGCCTTCAGATGCCTAGCAGTTCGAAAGCACGTCAAAGTGCAAGTAGATAAATAGGTACCACTCTGGCGGGAAGGTAAACAGCCTAGCAGTTCAAAAGCATGAAGTGAAAGTAGATAAATAGGTACCACTCTGGCGGGAAGGTAAACGGTGTTTCCGTGTGCTGCTCTGGTTCGCCTGAAGCGGCTTAGTCATGCTGGCCACATGACCTGGAAGCTGCACACCGGCTCCCTTGGCCAATAAAGCCAGATGAGCACTGCAACCCCAGAGTCAGCCACGACTGGACCTAATGGCCAGGGGTCCCGTTGCCTTTACCTTAATAATACCATGTGTGCCCCAGGGCCCTGTGGTGTTTATGGAGTGAGCATAAAAACACAGTACTCTGCAAACATTCTCATCCTGCTATGGCAAAAAATGTGAAAGGGATTGCTTTGCCTGCATTACTTTCTTTGTTCATGACCTCTGCGATTCCAGACATGAGCTCCCACACAAAGAGATACTGGTAGAGCAGTGTCTTATTAAAATGCAACATTGCATATTCCAAAAGGTGGCAGGAGGCCAAGCAAGTTGGCATTTTCTTCTTCTTCTTCTTCTTCTTCTTCTTCTTCTTCTTCTTCTTCTTCTTCCTCCTCCTCCTCCTCCTCCTCCTCCTCCTCCTCCTCTTCTTCTTCCTCTTCCTCTTCCTCTTCTTCTTCCCCTTCCCCTTCCCTTTCCCCTCCTCCTCCTCCTCCTCCTCCTCCTCCTCCTCCTCCTCCTCCAGGAAAGACAACTTGAAAAGTTAAAACCACCTGATTTTTACACAAAAGCTGAAGGCAGGCAACTTAGCAATAGTTTTCGGCCATAATGAAAACCATGCCATGAGCAGGCCGGGGACTGGGAGCGGGGGAGAGAAACCAAGGTTTATGAGAAGAAACAGGTTCCCCTGGAATGTGGCTGATGTAGCAAAACATCTAAATGGAAACTGCTAATTTGCCTAATTGATTTAAATTAATGGGGAGATTGCAACAGTGCTTCTTTCTCAGCGTAAGCTATAAAACCGTGCGCTGCTGGCTTGCGACCCACGTATGTGTGGCCTTGGAATGTCATTGTTCATCGGATAACTGTTACAAGCTGTAGCGCCGCATTCCAACACTTTGCTGTAACTGCTTGAGCACTGAAACTCATGTTCCTAGATTGGGTTGCAAAATTCTCCTCCCCCTTCCCTTCTCCACAGCAATGCGACTCTTGACTAAATATCCCCTAGACTTGCATGAGGTTTGCAACACTTATGCCATTTGTTCCATGTGTGTAGCTTGCACAATGCAAACAGAGGAAAAAACTACTACTTCTAAACAAAACGTGAATCGACTAACAGTGCAGTAATATATTATTATTATTATTATTATTATTATTATTATTATTATTACCCCACCCATCTGGGCGGCTCCCAACAGAATATCAAAAACACAATAAAACATCAAATATTAAAAACTTCCCTAAATAGGGTTGCCTATGAATATTAAAATAATTCCAATTACTGAGACCCCCGGGTATAGGGCAGTATATAAATTCAAATTCAAATTCAAATTATAATAATATCCAAATTTATACAATTTAATCAAAGTGGTTTCCCACGCTCCTTGATCAGTTTTTTTTCCAGTTCTTTTACAGTGAAACCTCAGTTTTAGAATGTAATCTGTTCTGGAAGACCGTTCGGCTTCCAAAATAATCGAAAACCGAAGCATAAATTTCTGGAAGCATTTACATCCGGAAAACTCAATATGGAAGCCGCGTGGCACTTCCAAAATGCTTTCGAAAACTGAAGCAGTTATTTCCGGGTTTTCGGCATTCGAAAGCCGAAACATTTGGCTTCCGAGACGCTCAAAAACCGAGGTTCTACTGTATTGCTGTGGTTCATATTTTTTATTAACTTCTAATTACATTTCAGTTGGCATATTAATCATTAAGATAACAGCTGCATTTTTATTTGTGTTAATACCTTATCTAACTTTCCATAGGATTTTAAATGGGGTGCTTTAATTATTTTCCTTTTCCCTGTGTGTGTCAATCTGAATATGTCCAGTCTTTGTCTGCTGTCCAGTTCTTGAAATTCCTCCAATTGCTGTTTTCTCTCAGCGTAGCTGAGGTGCGGCTATAATTTTGGAGAATTCTCAAAATATCTCATTAGCTCCCTTCCATCGTGCTCTCATCTTGCTCTGTGTTTCCAGACAACAACATACTCCAACACAGTCCACTCATTCTCACTATTCAGTTAACATCTAGAAATTTCCACAGCCCAAGAAGGAGGGATCCAATTTCTGCCTACCACATCCATGGCTCCAAATTCCTTTCATCTTTACAACTGCATTTTGTCCAAAGTCCACTTAAGTTGTATCTCTTCTCTGTTGTTTTAAGGGGGGTAGAGATGGTATCCACTATAACTATCCAAGATAATCCATTCCAGCATTAGAGCTGTCCCCACATCTCTTTAAACCACACCCAGCTAACTGTTCTTTTAATCACAAATCTTATTCCATACTGCAATTCAACCTCATTTGTATCTTTAAAATTTTGTATCTGGAGATGGTTGCCGATTCATTAATAAAGAAACTCAAAATAAACAGGGAACCAGAGGCTCCCATCTCCGCCATCCACTGCCCACACCGAATAAAATATTTTTCTCAGTTCCAAACCTCAGATCAATGCAGCTGGGTAATTCCGCAGTTCTGAGTACACCTTCTCTCGGAGCTTGCCTGACTTTAAAGCCTATTAAAAATCCAATTAACAGGAGAATCTCTGCTTCTGAATGGTGGTGTAGGAGGGTTTTTGCCAGGCGAAGTGCTTTTACACTCAGTGCCTCCCTGCCCCCCCCGCATTCCATGCCAGAGCAAGAGCCAGGTACTGAGATGGACTGCGAGTGAAGCCCGTTCCTTCCCTGGGAGGAAATTCCAAGAATGATTTACCCTCTATCATTCTTGGTTTTCTTCGCCTTTGATCCCCGCAATGTCATGAGGGCTGCTTCCATTAAGGCAGAAAGGAACCAGAAACCTTGCCTCACAGCACAAGTTCACAAAATCAAAAATAACAAGCAAACTTTATATGTAAATAGTCATGGAAATTGCTTTGTACTGTAGGTTGTTTCCTTATTCACTGGTTTATACTTGGCGCTGTTCCACAGATACCCCATTGTTTTCCTTCGTTCTTTGTTTGTTGACTGTGTAAGAGGTTGGTTGTTAGAAGAAGAAGAGTTTGGATTTGATATCCCACTTTATCACTACCTGAAGGAGTCTCAAAGCGGCTAACATTCTCCTTTCCCTTCCTCCCCCACAACAAACACTCTGTGAGGTGAGTGGGGCTGAGAGACTTCAGAGAAGTGTGACTGGCCCAAGGTCACCCAGCAGCTGCATGTGGAGGAGCAGGGAAGCGAACCTGGTTCCCCAGATTACAAGTCTACCGCTCTTAACCACTACACCACACTGACTCAGTTAGAAACTGCCTACATACACTAAAGCTGCAGTGCTAGCCATGTATACTCAGAAGTATTTCCCATTGAACTGAGTGCAGCTTACTCCCAGTTAAGTGTGGTTAGTGCAGCTTACTCCCAGTTAAGTGTGATTGCAGCCTCTGTCCACTTCCTACTTCAAATATTAAAAGCTAATGGAATGCATTGTTCAGAATTATTCTTTTCCTATGGAAAGCAGTGATCTCTTTTGTTACCTGTAGACTAAGTTTAAAGTCTGAGCCGCTTTGCCAAAGTGGGGAGAATCATCTGGATTTGACTGCTCATTTGTTTACCATCTTTCCACCAAATCTTTGTTTCAAAAGAGTTTTGTTTTAAAAGTGTCTTTGCACTTCTCCCAGCCAAACCCCGATAGAATTGAAAAAAAACACACCAATGGAACACATCATTCATTATTGCTCTTTTTCACATGGCAGGAATACATTGGAACAAAATAAAGAGGATTTAAAACTGTCAAATACAAAATCATGTTTACCAGAAACATTTAAAACATAAATCAGCTTTAGTGTTTTGTTTCAACAGACGCACACATGACTATTTTCGATATGAAATACAACTTTATGGCATAAAATGTTGCAATAAAAAGGACTTAAATATGGTTATGTAAAATAGGTTGCAATTGAAACCCCACTTACCAGGGAGTGTGCCTTATTGAATGGGACTTATTTCTGATAGGAAAGGTTAGGATTGCAGCTATAGATGGCTTTGTAATGGGCAGTTGGACACTTTTTCCTCTCTCGCATTATTTTTAAGATTCCATAAGACTCTTTGATGTTTTCCTTACACAGTCTAACAGGCCCACCCTTCTGGAAATTCATTAATTCTGAAAAAGAACACACAAGAACACAACTGAATTGTAAATATCTTTTGATGGATGAGATACACATGTCCATTGTGTGTTTTGATATATGCAAATAACCTGCTTCACGCTGACGAACACCCGCCCACCCGCCCTTTATTTTAGACGTCCTCTGGACTTGCTTTGGACTTTGGTTGGTCGCTTGTCTTGGAACGGGGGCCAGGTAGACATTTTTCCATTTGACAGATTGGCACTGGCCACTTGGTTTTCGCCTACCTCTTAGCAATCGTCACAACTTTGTAAGGTTTGGCGGTTAGGCACCGGTTCATTGATTTGCGTGTGTAGGTCCCCAGGCCACCCCTCAAATAACTTCACACATAACACGTAATTTTAGTTTTGGTTTTTGGGCACTATTTTGGCCACAACTTTATTAAAATACAAAATCAGTGAGTGGTTGTTTAGACATTGGTTATGACTATCTGTCCCCCCGCCTGGGACAGAACTGACATCCCGAGGTCCGATCGGTAGCCAGTAGAAGAGAAAGTCAAACTTGGGGGTCATTTGAGCTAAGCGCCGGACCCACACCGCTCACCCCAGCAGCTCCCCGAAAGCTTGCCTGCCCGGTCCTATGACAAGGATTCCCATAACAGGGATTGGGCGGCCCTGGTCCCATAACAGGGATTGGACAAAATCATGGCAAGCCCCAGGATTCCTTTAACGGAATTCCCTTCAGTGCAATAGGAGGGGCAGGCCCAGCATATTATAACCAATGCCTAACCGCAACCTTACAGGTTGTGACGAATTGCTGAGTAGTAGGCAAAAACCAAATGGCACAGCCAATCACCAAATGGCAAAATTCCTACTAGGCCCCTGCTCCAAAGCAGACGACCCCATGACAGGCAAAGCAAGGTCAACCGGAAAGAGGGCGGGCGGACGGGTGATCTGATGCACTCTGCAAAGAGAAAGAGAAACCAGAGTGCACCAATATTTAAAGACTATGGTCCCACCCACCCAATTTGCAACATACAATTTGCCCCAGCAACCCGGTTACCCAATCATGATGCCAGTCAACAACTATTAACCTGCCTGGCAACAAGAGGCCTGGCCTGGTGGCCCACACCGCAACACGTGCTCTCATTTATTGGAGAACACGCTTTGTGGGGGAGGGGAGGTCAGCCATCACCCACCCCTCCATTGACCAAGGGTATTCCGTTAAAGGAATCCAGGGCCTGGATCCTGTCCGAAATCCGCTTGAGGGGCTAGGGCCATGCCAGGCCTCTGGGGACACCGAGGAGAGCTACAGGTGGGTTCCCCCAATGTGGCTTCCTCTTTGGGTGGTTTACCCTTACTTCCTGCAAAGGGGGAGGAGTCCAATATAGTCCTTTGCCAATGCCTAAGCCAATACTGCTCACATTTCTGTAATCAATAAAGTTGTGGCCTAAAATTTGCCCAATAACCTTAAACCAAAATTCCGTGTCAGTGTGAATTTTATTCTATTGAGGGGCTGGTTTGGGGGCCTTGTCACGCAATACTCTTTGATGTTTTTGTTACAGCAGTCTAACAGGGCTATCCTTCTGGAAATTTATTAATTCTGAAAAGGAAAACACAAGAATGCAATTGAATTGTAAATATCTTTTGATGGATGAGATACACATGTCTATTGTGTGTTTTGATATATGCAAAAAACCCCAAAATATATATTTCCACATCAGTGAACAACAAAGCAAAGGAAAGACTTCTCCAAAATAAAGCAATTGTAGCAGAAAGTACAATACCCAAGTGGAAGTGTGAATGAATGTTAGAATGAATTGAAACACTTTTGCACATCCCTATAAAACTGTTAATTATTATTTTTTAACTCACTGTGTATGTGGAGGAGAGAAGGAGTTGATTGTTGGGATGGAAAGTAAGGGAGAGACAACTATTAAAAGCAGCAACTTTGAGACTTTGAAAAACTTTGCTGCCCATTTCCTAAAGTGCTTTGATCGGAGAAACCCTTGTTTTTTTTGTTATGCCTAGGGCTTTTGTTCCTATCAGAAAGCCAATTCTTATTTCTCCACCAGCATTAAAGGAGCAGCATATTCAAATCTTGCTGCCAGGCTTGGCAAGACAGAAATGAAGGATTCCCATAACAAGTGTTTGAACAGCGTATTTGATCCAATAGCGAGGCGGCATGGGCAGAGCATCATTGCTTACCTGGATACATATAGGGATGCGGGTGATGCTGTGGTCTAAACCACGGAGCCTCTTGGGCTTGCCAGTCAGAAGGTTGGTGGTTCAAATCCGCACAACGGGGTGAGCTCCTGTAGCTTTGTCCCAGCTCCTGCCTACCTAGCAGTTCGAAAGCATGCCAGTGCAAGTAGATAAATAGGTACTGCTGCGGTGGGAAGGTAAGCAGCATTTTCATGCACTCTGGTTTCCGTCACAATGTCCCGTTGCGCCAGAAATGGTTTAGTCATGCTGGCCACATGACCCGGAAAGCTGTCTGCGGACAAACGCCGGCTCCCTCGACCTGAAAGTGAGATGAGCACCGCAACTCCATAGTTGCCTTTGACTGGACTTAACTGTCCAGGGGTCCTTTACCTTTTACCTTTACCTACCTTTTGTGTACAAATAAATGTGTGTTGATGCATTACATTGTTATTATAGACCTCTGGTAAGGGAACCTAATATACAGGAACAGGAGAATAAAAGCAAGTTAAGAAACCCCAGTCTGGTCCAAGGTTCAAAGGACATAATTCTCATGAACATGGTGAGCAATGTGTTGGCGTGCCAGGCAGTGTCTCCTTGTTATTCAGGTGAACAGCAGTTGTGGACTGGTACATTGGCCAGTTCCTTTCTCCTTCAGCATCAGCATGACATCACAATGGCCTGTGTCTCTCCTTCTGGTTGGACACATCCGTGTGAGAACACAGTGGCCAGTTTGTGAAATAGGCAGCATCAGCATGAGATCACAGTGGCCAATTTTTCTCCCTCAGGTGGCTAGCATGGGCCACAGTGGGCAGCCCCTGTCCTTCAGGCAGGGAGCATCATCTTGTGGGAAGAGGCATTCATTCCTCTTCATTCCTCTTCCACTCAGGCAGACAGTAGCATGTGGGCAGAATATTTATTTCTCTTGTGAAAGCTGCCAAAAGCGGGTACATGTCAGCACAATCTCTTTCTCGGTGAGGTGGGCTTAGTTGGGAGCAGATGGTGGACCATGTATGTTCTTCTCTTAGTGAGGTGGTCAGCAGAAGTTTGAGTGTAGTGGTCATCTCACTGAAACGGGCAGCAGCATGCAGACAGAGAAGCAGCAGGCAAGGCAAAGAGCTGGCAAGAAGGCAATCCATCTATTGCAGGGCCTCTCTGCTTACAGGAAGTGGACACGGGTGTTGCTGTGGTCTAAACCAGTGCAAGTAGATAAATAGGTACTGCTGCGGTGGGAAGGTAAACAGTATTTCATGTACTCTGCTTTCCACCACGGTGTTCCGTTGCACCAGAGGCAGTTTAGTCCTGCTGGCCACATGACCCAGAAAGCTGTCTATGGTCAAACGTCAGCTCCCTCAGCCTGAAAGTGAGATGAGTGCCGCAACCCCATAGTCACCTTTGACTGGACTTAACCGTCCAGGGGTCCTTTACCTTTATCTTGTACCTTAACTGGGTTCTCAATGCCTCAAGTCACTTCTAGTTACCAAGAAGGGGAAAGGAGAAGCAGTGGGGAGTGGTAGGAACATTGGATAGGGTCCACTGCTCTGCTTGGACTGCAGCCATCTGCCCACTGCCTTAACTTTTCTCCGCTCAGTAACTGGCAGCCATTTTGCAGCATTGGCAGGTCAGGTAAGTAACACCTTCCTCTCAGGCCCTACTGATTTAAACCTCGGAAATCACAGTAAGAGAAGGAAATTATTGAGAAATTGCTCACGTGATGCATTTAATCCCAATGGCTGCAGTTCAATGTCTGTACAAGTCCCCCTGGGAGTGATGTGCCTCAATGACATTCAATGAATCTCAGAGATAATTGTATGGAAACAAACATGGTTGCCCCCATGGAAAAACCAGAGGCCACCATGTTTCTTTCCTACAGTTTCCTCAAAGTGCACAGCATCAAGGAGCCCCATACGTTGTAATAATAATAATAATAATAATAATAATAATAATAATAATAATAATAATTTATTTATACCCCATCCATCTGGCTGGGTTTCCTCAGTCACCATGGGTGGCTTCCAGGAAAATATTAAAATACAGAGACTCTTGAGAGTCCCATGGACTGCAAGAATATCTAACCTATCTGTTCTTAAGGAAATCAGCCCTGAGCGCTCACTGAAAGGACAGGTTGTGAAGCTAGACAGCATCTTAAAAAGCAGAGACATCACCTTGCTGACAAAGGTCCGTATAGTTAGAGCTATGGCTTTCCCAGTAGTGATGTAGGGAAGTAAAGAAGGCTGATTGCCAAAGAATTGATGCTTTTGAATTATGGTGCTTGAGGAGACTCTTGAGAGTCCCATGGACTGCAAGAAGATCAAATCTATCCATTCTTAAGGAAATCAGCCCTGAGTGCTCATTGGAAGGACAGATCCTGAAGCTGAGGCTCCAATACTTTGGCCACCTCATGAGAAGAGAAGACTCCCTGGAAAAGACCCAGATGTTGGGAAAGATGGAGGGCACAAGGAGAAGGGGACGACAGAGGACGAGATGGTTGGACAGTGTTCTCGAAGCTACCAGCATGAGTTTGACCAAACTGTGGGAGGCAGTGGAAGACAGGAGTGCCTGGCGTGCTCTGGTCCATGGGGTCACGAAGAGTTGGACATGACTAAATGACAACAAAACAAGGCTGCCTTCAGATGTCTTCTAAAAGTCAGATAGTTATTTATTTCCTTGACATCTGATGGGAGGGCATTCCACAGGGTGGGTGTCACTACCGAGAAGGCCCTCTGACTGGTTCCCTGTAACTTGGCTTCTCGCAGTGAGGGAACTGCCAGAATGCCCTTGGAGCTGGACCTCAGTGTCCAGGCTGAACGATGGAGGTGGAAATGCTCCTTCAGGTATTCTGGATCAAGGCCGTTTCGGGCTTTAAAGGTCAGCACCAACACTTTGAATTGTGCTCGGAATCATACTGGGAGCCAATGTAGGTCTCTCAGGACCAGTGTTATGTGGTCTTGGTAGCTACTCCCAGTTACCAGTCTAGCTGCCGCATTCTTGATTAGTTGTTGTTTCTGGGTCACCTTCAAAGGTAGCCCCACGTAGAGCGCATTGAAGTAGTCCAGGTAGGAGATAACTAGAGCATGCACCACTCTGTCGAGACAGTCCGCTGGCAGGTAGGGTCTCAGCCTGCGTACCAGATGGAGCTTGTAGACAGCTGCCCTGGAAACAGAATGCTAGCCACTCCAGTTAGCTGGATGACCTGTTTGGGTTTTTTAAAAAAAGGAATGGGGGGGGGGACCTGTTTACTGTGTAGAGGCAATTCTGAAGCTCTTGGACCACTATTGCAATGTTTTTAAAACCTTCATATTCCCATGTAGATTTTAAAGGATTTTCTCTTGAAAAATCTCACAGAAACAGGATCAACAGTGCCATCTCTAGAAGGGACTGCCTTTAATGGGTCCATCCATTCCTCCCCTTGGGGGTGTTTTTTCACAGAGCTTTGTTTCCCAAAAGGGGACCATTCATTTTAAGGGGCACCCTCTAAGGTGGACCCGGTGGTGTTGGCATTTAGTTTTTAAAACAGACTCAGCAATAGCAAAATATAGGGAATCGTTTCTGTTCTGAATCACCACATTCATAGCATAACCTAGAGCAGTGGTGGCCAAACGTGGCCCTCCAGCTGTTTTGGGACTACAACTCCCATCATCCTTGACCACTGGTCCTGTTAGCTAGGAATGATGGGATTTGTAATCCCAAAACATCTGGAGGGCCGAGTTTCCCTATGTCTGATTTACAGAGAGATGCTATAGAACCCAGTCTCTTTGATAATGGCATTGTCCTGAGTGAATCTCCACCCCCCTGGTCTCTCCCACTTCCTCATTCATCAATCTCATCATCTCTCCTATGGGTGCTGCTAGGTGCCCTCTGTCCTTGAGCTCTTTGCTCTCCTACTTTCAAGGCTCACCGGGTCCTGGGAGAGGGGGGTGGGTCTGGAATGTTTTCTAAAGACACTGTGTCCATCAGCTGCTGCCCCTCTAGTGCTTTCTCCTCCTCCTCCTCCTCCTCCTCTTCCTCTCACATTATTTCCCAACTTTTCCCCTCATCTGCATCTGAGTGGTGACCTCCCTCAAACCCCTGTTGTAAATCTAAACCCTCTTCCTCTTCCTCCTCCCTGGAAAGGTCAGGGTGGGGAGGCAGTCTCCACCATTCCTCCTCTGCCCAGTCCCTGATAGTGTTGCCCTGACAGTATGGTGTAGTGGTTCAGAGCGGTGGACTCGTAATCTGGTGAACCGGGTTCACCCCCATCACCCTTGACCACTGGTCCTGTTAGCTAGGGATGATGGGAGTTGTAGTCCCCAAACAGTGGGGGGCCAAGTTTGGCCATGCCTGACCTATAGCGACCTGCCCATGCTCTACAAGAGATATACTGAGAAGATGAAACCATACAGTTTCATCCACTTCATGAACAAACTGCCTGAGAAATATTTGGGTACAGATGTTCGTACCAGTCATCACACTCTTTGGATTTGATTAGTAATAACAAAAACAGCATATCGTTTCACTCGATTGCTTGATTCAGTTCTAAAGTAATATTTGCCATCTTTACAAAGGTTAGAGATTTTATTTAAAAATTTATGTAGCAAAACCAGGGACTTTAAAAAATGCAACATGATGTTAAAAGGGCATAGCTGCAGAACCACTAATTTGCAAGTTGCTGCGAGAGATGTGCCCCTGGGGTATAACAATATCCCAGTACAGAAGAATAATTATGCAATATCCTGAACCACATTGATATGAAATAGTAAAATCTAAAAAAAAAAGAAAAGCATTTAAAATGTTGTGATATTTTATGTCCACGTATGCCCTTATACTTTTTTATTTGTGTCATTGCCATTTCTATATTCTTTTTCATATATAGAAATATCATTTTTGAAATATTTACTTTTTTGGTAGTTTGATAGCACTGTGTAAAATTACTTTTTGTGAGCAAAGAAATGGACTGCCTTTGGTATGTTACTTACATGGCTGGTTATGCATGTTTGTTAAGTTTACGTTTATCTTCCCGTGTTTCGATAGAAAGCTTGATTTCATATCCATTTTCCTTGGTTATGAAGTGTCCGACTCCACACATCATAACTCACATTTATATTGGCTTCTATTGCACCTCATAATATGCTGAATTTCCTTCTCACTCTGGTTATAACGAGTCTCACATCACATCAGTGTATAATGCTTTTTGGTTTGTAAAATGTTAGTATCCCAGATTAACGAGTCTCTCATCACATTTTACATTAGCTCTACTGGTTTCAGTTATGCATTGTAATTCAATAAATTCCATGTTTTAAATCACTGTATGATTTTATTGCCTCCTTTTGCACACTGTAACATAATAGTGGGCTTTCATGTACGTGTGTGCATATACGCGCAGAATGTGGTATATTCCCAGCTCTTATATACTAAGGACAGTGAAGTTTTCAATGGCCAAACATCATGTTTGCTTGTTTTGCATGCCTTCGAACGACACTGCCAATCCTGTTGGCTTATCCTGGAGCAATAGTTGTGAAATCATATCATATTATACATATCATCATATTGTCAAACTTAGCAACTGATGATGGACATCATATCTCAGCAGAACTCTCATACTTTCTAATCCTTCTGCATGTTTCTGGAATAAGTCCTCCATACGGACTACAATTCCCATTGTCCCTGATCCTTGGTCATGCCAGCAGGGAATTGGAATCTAACAACATCCAGAGGATCACATTATGAGTCATGTGACAAGTGGAGGTGCATATGCAATTTGCATGGAAGGTCCATGGATCTCTCCTGCTGGAATGAGATAGAATCATAGAATCATAGAGTTGGAAGAGACCACAAGGGCCATCGAGTCCAACCCCCTGCCAAGCAGGAAACACCATCAGAGCACTCCTGACATATGGTTGTCAAGCCTCTGCTTAAAGACCTCCAAAGAAGGAGACTCCACCACACTCCTTGGCAGCAAATTCCACTGTCGAACAGCTCTTACTGTCAGGAAGTTCTTCCTAATGTTTAGGTGGAATCTTCTTTCTTGTAGTTTGAATCCATTGCTCCGTGTCCGCTTCTCTGGAGCAGTAGAAAACAACAGGTGTTTGCTTGTGCAACTGGATATATGCCACTAGAGTTGTAACAACCTAGCCCTCATTTGCCTTCACAGGTATGGACAAAGGGTTTAAGAACTAAGTTCATACCAGGGATCATAAAGACTAGTGGAATGGACTTCCTCAGGAGGTGGTGGGCTCTCCTTCCTCGGAGGTTTTTAAGCAGAGGTTGGATGGCCACCTGTCATGTATGATTTAGTTGAGATTCTTGCATTGCAGGGGGTTGGACTAGATGACCCTTGAGGTCCCTTCCAACTCCACAATTCTAGGATTCTATGGAGTTGTTGGAAGCAGCAGCAAGTAGTCCATTAAAAGCAACCTCTGCCTGATGATGCAGCAAACAGCCTCTGCTTGAAGACCTCCAGCAACTAAGAGCCCACCACACATCTAGGTCAGATGTTCTCAAACTGTGCTCTGCCGACCACTTGTGGTCTACAAATGCCATTCAGGTGGTCCATAGAAAGGTTGCAGAATAGTTCATAAAACTTATTGGTCACAGTTTGTCAATGATGCTTGTAAGGGCTTCAATGGGCGGAGCTGCCCATGGAGCAGATGCAAATTTGTAACTCTTAAGGAAAAGAACATTGTGTTTAGGGAAAACACTAGCCTGATTGCATCCCTGCTAGTTGTGCAAATGGTCCTCAGCTCATATGACTTGTTTCTATCATTGTTACGTGTCTAAGGAGGAAGGAGTTTGAGAACTACTGCTCTAGGTTCTATTGTTGAACTGTTCTCACCATTTAAAAGTTTCTCCTAATGTTCAGCCATAATCTGCCTCCTGTAATGTACGCTCATTAGCTTCTTCTGACACTTCTTCAGGTAAATGAAGAGTAGTAACATGTCTTCTCAACTCTGCTAAGAATACCCAGATCATACATGAACTTCATCTTCTGTTATCTTTGTGATACTGCACTTAGTATATAAGTGCTAACATGGATCACTGTTGCACTGATTGATATTATCATTTAGAAAAAAAGTGCTGCTGATATTGATGATAAATAACAGTATCAATCAACACAAGGACCTTCCAAGGTAGGTCAGTATGATTGCACTGGCAGTACGGATGAGGAAGGAGATAACTCACTTGTGAGTTCATAGTGGAGCTGAAATTCAAACCAGATAGTTACTGATTTGTGGTGTGATTTTTTAGCCATTCTGCTACACTCGGTTTCCATCAAAACTACTAAAAAAAGTTCCACATCTTTGGCTATCCTGGCAGTCATGTGAGCCAGAAGAGTTTACCCTGAATTTAATCCAAACACTTCTGATCAAAAAGTTTTTAGTGTAGAACCACTGGGAACAGTTCTAGTGATGTCTGCTACAGGTTTGTCTGTAAACCCTATGAGTGGGGTTGATTTCAAAGGAAAGTCGAAGAAAGCTTTTCTCCAGTGGTGCTGATGGACCACTTTGATGGAGGTGAATTTTTAGGCAACCTGATGAAGTTTTATTCAGACCAGGCGTGAACTGTGTGTGTGTGTTGGGGGCGGGGGGCGGGGGAGACACGACAAGGAAGCAGTTATCACTGTAAGTGTAAAGAAAAATAAAACATTCATCCTATTGTCATCAGGAGGAGAATGGTATTGGAATCACTTTGAGGCTACAACATAGTTGTAAGACCCAGAGAATCACTGAAAACTTTGAATCCTGGTGAGGAAACCAGCCTGTTACTCCCTCTGGCTGTGACCAACTCCCCTCCCAACTGGTGTCCTACAACCCGAAGAGGTATGAAGAGGACAGAGCAAAGACAAGCAAAATGATGGAGCTTCAGATTGCTTGGGAAGAAACCAGGGAAAGGGGAGACCTAGGGAGCTGTGGGAACGCAGAGACCTTCCAACTGCCTCATAGGGGCAAGGTCTACCCAGAAGAATTGCTGTGCTCTCTAGGTTCTAGGCCTGAGCTGTCTTGTTCCTTTAAATAAAGAGCTAATTTCACTGACACCATGTGAGTTATTGCTGACCTGTTCCTGGCACCTGCTCCTGAAACTTACAGCAAAGAAATGGATGTACTGCTTTCCATTTGTTCTAACAAAATGTGGTTACAGCCACCATCTTGATTGGCTTTCAGAGGGATCAGAGAAACTAAAGAACGATGTGGCTATCAAGTCATGATGGCTATAGGCTGCTCCCAGGATCAGAGGCTCCATGACTCTGAATACAAGTTGCTGTGAAATGTCAGGAGGAGAGGGCAGCTGACCTCATCTCCTGCTTATGGGCCACTCATGGCATCTGGTTGGCTACCCTGGTGAAGAAGATGCTGGACCAGAAAGGTCTTTGTTCTGACCCAGTGGGCTCCTCTTATGTTCTTATTGGATCTAGCAGTTGGGAGGGATGGATGAGAGCTGTGTTTGCACAGGGGTGGGTTACCCACAAATCCTTTGGGTGCAGGGCAGGGTTAGGCAGGTGGATGTAGCTTGCAGAAAAAGCATTTCAATATGAGCAGTCAGAAATCGTTTGAAAGGGCAGAAGACCTTGCAGAATGTACGAGGCCCATGGAAGTCCATGCAACGTGTTAGGGAACCAAATGCAAAGAATTGTTACAGAATCACCTATGTCCAGATGTGGAACTTGCTTATATTAAGGTTCTCATAACCACATCTACTGCCCTTCTTCCTGAGCAATGCATGGAGTTTACTTTCCTGCTCCTGCCACCTGCAACCCTCTCTTGGCCACTCAGGTTGCTTGCTGGCATTTCCCAGATAACCTATCCATCCACTCTCTGGTTCTGCCTCAGCCTCACACTAGGTTTGCAAGCCACTGGGGAACATCATCGTATGTCTGCAATTTGGCAGGCTACCAGCGCATCTGGATGCCACATTTCTCTTCAACATGAACAGGAGATAGAGTGAGATAATGGGCTGTTCAGGGGAGGGCATGCATGCCTCTAAAGCAATCTCGACATGGAAATGGGATTAGATGATTGGGAATAATGTAAATCAGTGATGTTCTGAAACCAGACTCATATATTGCCGGGGCTTTGATGGATAGGGTGGAAAGGAGTCATTGATACCCCTCTCTTTGAACACCCTACTCATCAGCATACTGTGCAAACGGACTTTCCAGGAACATTCCACAGATAATATCAATCTCTCCTCCTGCCTTCAGTTAGTAGAGCCCAAAGGAGAAGAGTTGGCAAACAAAAGCGTTACCTCAGCTTAGAAGTCATGGTGAAAGTGGTAACTCACACCGATTCAAGGACCCTTAGGAATGGTGCCTCTTCACCTCTCCTTGTTCACTAACCTCCCACAAAAAAAGTCTCTCAGCACAACAAACAAATACCTCTGGTTATGAACTTAATTTGTTCTGGAGGTCCATTCTTAAGCTGAAACCGTTCTTATCCTGAGGCGCGCTTTCGCTAATGGGGTCTCCCGCTGCGCGTGCACCTCTGTCGCACGATTTCCGTTCGCAACCTGGGGCAAAGTTCACAACCAGGAGCAGCTACTTCTGGGTTAGCGGAGCTCGTAACCTGAAGCGTTCGTAACCAGAAGCGTTCGTAAACAGAGGTACCACTGTAGTAACTTTGCCATACAGAAAGCAGTCCTTTGGAGAAGAAAAACAAAAGCCTTTTCGAAAGGAACCAGTGCACAATGCCATATTGACTGTGAAGATGGCAGGAAATACTATGGAAATGGTTCCATTGTGGGACTCTGAGGAGGAGCCAAAACTGTGACACAGATGTTCTGTCTCTGTTTGGACATATTTGTGACATAGATTTGATAGTTGCTAGGTCACAACTCAATGGAGGAGGGGTAAAACAACAACAACATCAACTACTACTACTACTACTAAAAGGTAAAGGGACCTCTGACCATTAGGTCCAGTTGTGATCGACTCTGGAGTTGTGGCGCTCATCTCGCTTTATTGGCTGAGGGAGCTGGCGTACAGCTTCCGGGTCATGTGGCCAGCATGACTAAGCTGCTTCTGGAAAACCAGAGCAGCATACGGAAACGCTGTTTACCTTCCTGCCAGAGTGGTACCTATTTATCTACTTGCACTTTGATGTGCTTTCGAACTGCTAGGTTGGCAGGAGCAGGGACCAAGCAACGGGAGCTCACCCTGTTGCGGGGATTCGAACCGCCGACCTTCTGATTGGCAAGTCCTAGGCTCTGTGGTTTAACCCACAGCACCACTACTACTAATTATTATTATTTATATGTCATCCATCTGACTGGGTTACCTCAGCCACCCTGGGCAGCTTCTAACAAATTAAACCTCAGTAAGACATCAAACATTAAAACTTCCCTATACAGGGCTGCCTTCAGATGTCTTCTATTGGCTTACACCACTGATACTTTTAAGACAAAATGAAGACGTAAAAGTTGGAGCATTTCAGCTGACAGCACCCAAAGCAGAACATTCTCTACATGACAATAAAGCTAAACACATGTTGGCAAAATCAGAAAAAGTCAGGAAAACCCCTCATGAGTATGGAAACTGTGTAGAGGAATGCCTTTCCCCAGGGATCACCCCACATTCAAATGGAAGTTGAGCCCCTCACTTCCCATGTAAAGTGACCACAATGGGGAGGAAACAGAGGTGGCCTTACTGTTAGGCAGAGTGAGGCTGTGGCCCCAGGTGGCAGGTGCTGGGCAGTCAGAAGCAGCAGCAAGATGTCCGATAGAGCTGTGTGGGGCTGCCCTGTGTCCCTTACACTAGCCTTCTTTCCACAGGTGCAGTAGAAGACATGTCCCACCACCAATTTTGAAGGCAGGGTTCTCTTTGTACCAAAGTACATGGGGTTGGGGGAGGTTTGCCATCTTGTTTTTTGACTCAGGCAACAAAATGGAAAGAAGAAGAAGGAGAAGGAGGAGGAGGAGTTTAGATTTGATATCCCACTTTATCACTACCCAAAGGAGTCTCAAAGCGGCTAACAATCTCCTTTCCTTTCCTCCCCCACAACAAACACTCTGTGAGGTGAGTGGGGCTGAGAGACTTCAGAGAAGTGTGACTGGCCCAAGGTAACCCAGCAGCTGTATCTGGAGGAGTGGGGAAGCGAACCCAGTTCACCAGATTACAAGGCCACTGCTCTGAACCACTACACCATACTGTCAGGGCAACACCGTCCGGGACTGGGCAGAGGAGGAATGGTGGAGACTGCCTCCCCACCCTGACCTTTCCAGGGAGGAGGAAGAGGAAGAGGGTTTAGATTTACAACAGGGTTTTGAGGGAGGTCACCACTCAGAGGCAGATGAGGGGAAAAGTTGGGAAATAATGTGAGAGGAAGAGGAGGAGGAGGAGGAAGAGGAGGAGGAGGAGGAGGAGGAGGAGGAGGAGAAAGCACTAGAGGGGCGGCAGCTGATGGACACAGTGTCTTTAGAAAACATTCCAGACCCACCCCCCTCTCCCAGAACCCGGTGAGCCTTGAAAGTAGGAGAGCAAAGAGCTCAAAGACGGAGGGCACCTAGCAGCACCTGTAGGAGAGATGATGAGATCGATGAATGAGGAAGTGGGAGAGACCAGGGGGGTGGAGATTCACTCAGGACAATGCCATTATCCAAGAGACTGGGTTCTATAGCCTCTCTCTTTAAATCAGGCATAGGCAAACCTCCAGATGTTTTGGGACTACAACTCCCATCATGCCTAGCTAACAGGACCAGTGGTCAGGGCTGATGGGAGTTGTAGTCCTAAAACATCTGGAGGGCGAGTTTGCCTATGCCTGCTGTAAATACTGAATATAAAGTGGGCGGTAAGAAACATTTCCTTGTCTTTGTACGTTCCTGGGCAACTGGCTGGGAGTCACTGACAGCAACCTGACAGGCACAATCTAAGGATGCATTTTAGCCAGGGAAAAAGCACCTGAGGTGATGGCTGTGTCCTGGGCAGAGGGGTTTTTTTAAATAGAAATATGTGTGTTTTGATACTGTGTTTCAAATGTAATCTATATGCACTATGTAAGCACAATTTATTAATTGTTGCCTTATATTTCATAGAAAAGCTCAAGGGAGGTATTTTGGAGGCCAAAAGGCACTGATAAAAAGCATTGGTCATCATCTGCATCTTTACATGGTTTTGCACTCAATGCAGCATTTTATGCAATATGACTTGCACTTATCTTTATTGATCGTAGTTTAGTAATGATTTATTGTAATTGTTAAGCATGAATTTCTGTTTATTATTTGCTTGTGTTTTGGGAGTTAATTTTATTGTGTGCTACTATATTCTAATAGATGCCTGAACATTACTTTATTTTCTATAAGTTGTTCCATTTTAAAGTTATGTCTTACTATAATGTTTTGTATAGGATCAGATTATTATATGGTGCATGTTCTCTGCTGTATATTTTGTCCCTGTAAACTGCCATGTGCCTAGAAAGGCAGCATACAAATTAAAAGTGAAATGATATCTTTGAGGCTGATTATTTCTTTTTTCTTTGTCATTTCTATTCGTTGCTTCCTATGTTTTCTTCAGTGATGGCCGGGATTCCCAAAGGCATTGGGAATCACTGAGGGCCACATGTGAGGCTCCCCAGAGACATCACCTTGCCGACAAAGGCCCGTATAGTTAAAGCTACGGTTTTCCCAGTAGTGATGTATGGAAGTGAGAGCTGGACCATAAAGAAGGCTGATCGCCAAGGAATTGATGCTTTTGAATTATGGTGCTGGAGGAGACTCTTGAGAGTCCCATGGACTGCAAGAAGATCAAACCTCTCCATTCTTAAGGAAACCAGCCCTGAGTGCTCACTGGAAGAACAGATCCTGAAGCTGAGGCTCCAATACTTTGGCCACCTCATGAGAAGAGAAGACTCCCTGGAAAAGACCCGGATGTTGGGAAAGATGGAGGGCGCAAGGAGAAGGGGACGACAGAGGTCGAGATGGTTGGACAGTGTTCTCGAAGCTACCAGCATGAGTTTGACCAAACTGCGGGAGGCAGTGGAAGACAGGAGTGCCTGGCGTGCTCTGGTCCATGGGGTCACGAAGAGTCGGACGTGACTAAATGACTAAACAACAACCACCCATGATCTACGAAAAGGAGCGCTGGCTGACAGTCAATGAAAAATGGCCCATGGTCCAGCCCACGTTATGCACCTTTAAGTCTCATTGATTTCAACAGGAGTGCAAAGAATATGCTTAAATTACTCCTGCTGAAGTCAGCGGGGCTTAAAAGTGCTCAAATTTGACTAGGTGTTCCTCATGACATTTAATTTGTTCCTTTTGTCCTGAGAGTGACATATGTTGCTGATTTTGGCAGCAAATAACATGCATAAATAATACTGACGGTGGGGGGGGGGGGAACCTATATACATCAAGAAATTGGCATGTGGATACATTTAAGAAGGGGATCTGTTCTCTCTGTGTATTTGTAGCCACTCTTTAGAAGTAATTACAGTCACATTGGCATCTTGCATTTCAGATCTTTGCACGTTTTGATTATTTTGTTTTCAAGCTTTTCTCCTTTGCCAAACACATTTTCTATCTCCTTATGTTGGAAATATCTCCTGATAATGCTCTCAGATAAATCCCCAGGAATCAGAATTGGTGTGTTTATGTTTAGATAAGAATGTGGCATGGCGGAGACTGACATTGGATAGCCAATACTGATTGATTGATTGATTGATTGATTGATTAGGGACCAGCTGTGTCAGGTCACACAACGGCTTCCCATGCCACCTGAAACCGTATCATCAACCCTTTCCTGCTTCTTGCTCTGTTTTCTTTTATCCTGTCTTCTTATCCCATCTTCAGGTTTCCCCCACAATGCAGTTTGCCTCCTGAGGCTAACAGCAGCTTCGGCAAGGTTTGGATTTCCTTGGGATTCCAGCAGCAGGGGAAGGGTTAAAAAAACACACACCCCTGTGTCCGATTATCCTGATTGTTGCCCTGGCCTCAGTGGCTGTTATATGCATGCAAATAGATAATACATTTCACGCCTAGCTTGGCTGCAAGTGTCTCTTTTTAAAATAACTTGAGATAAAATTAAATGCAGTGCAAACATAATCTCTTACAACCAAATTTATGGCCCTCTTAGGAACTTACAAAAGGCTGCTTTTGGGCTACTTTTCTTTGCAAATAAAGAACTGCGGGGGAAGCATCTCCACCTGTCATCATATAATGCAATACTTTATGTATTTATATTATGGCTTGATACCAGGTCTGGTTAGTCGGTGTTGGCCACGCTTTTCTCGTTTTTATGGCTAGAGGCTAGCTTCCTGGTCTCTGCTCAGAGTCAACATCCTAATTACTGGTCACGAGCGGTTTATAAACTGCTTTGAGGTTGCTGTGGTAGGTTTTATGAAATTAACAAATTCATTAATAAATACCCACACCATATGTTTAAAGCATTCTTATACCATATTCACAATCATGGAGAATCGTGGGGACTGTTGATTGGGAACTGTAAAGTCTGTAAGGTCCACACCCTTAAGAAAATCCCAGGATTCCTTGGGGTTATTCCAAGCTGGTTGGAATTCTTATGTGCGGATGGTAGTGTTCTGATCAGGATCAACATAGGAAAACTGACCACTGTTAACATATATCACATATATATCACATATATAACACATAACATATATAACAGTGGGTGGCGCTGTGGGTTAAACTACAGAGCCTAGGACTTGCCGATCAGAAGGTCGGCAGTTCGAATCCCTGCGACAGGGTGAGCTCCCGTTGCTCGGTCCCAGCTCCTGCCCACCTAGCAGTTTGAAAGCACTGCTCAAAGTGCCCCCTCAAATATTGGCTCTGATGGCCAGCATGCTCAATGGTCAGAGATGGTTGAAGTTGGAGTCCAGCAACATGGGGGTGGTGCTACAGGTATCCCTAGCTAGAGATGAGAAGGCCTGGAAAAAAACCTGGAAATTTTTTTGGGGGGGGACCCAGTTTCCACCCGTTTCCCCCCAAAGCCGTTTTTTCCTTGGGAAAAGAGTGTGTGGAATAGTCAAACTAAATCAAACCATTTTTTCTCCTTTGATTTTTCTGGGGAAACAGGGAAAAACTGGTGTCTCTCTCCCCCCCCCCATTTTTCCTGTCCCCCCCCAAGCCTTCTCACATCTAATCCCTACAGGTATGGCATATATAGGATGATAACAGCTGCTCATAGAGATGAATGTCGTGATCCCCATCTCCTTTGAAAGCTGGTTACCATTATCGTTCTATGGTGACATGTTTCACTCACTATTCACATGTTGTATGAAGAACGACTTTCTCTTGCATCTCCTGAATTAAAATCACACTTCTCCTGCCCTTGCCTGATGCTTGCTTTGCATGGCCTGGCAAGCGTTCCCCAGATTGCTGGTTGTTTTCCGACTGAGGATATTCTGCAATGTGGCAAAAATTCTGCTTCTAATATTTTGGCTTAAGAACAAAAATCCTGCGTGGTGCCATATGCTTTCAATTTGGGCAGTGCGCTGCCGCATATGGTTTGTGTCTCGCACCAGAAGAATCCATACTACTTTGGCAAGATGCACTCTCGAATGATAAGCCACATCTCTCCCCCCCCCCTTGTGCAGCTGGAAAACCAGAGCAGATCTACATAGAAAAGTGTGACTTGCCTCTTTAATAATCCAGAGCAGAGACATCACCTTGCCAACAAAGGTCCGTATAGTTAAGAGCTATGGTTTTCCCAGTAGTGATGTATGGAAGTGAGAGCTGGACCATAAAGAAGGCTGATTGCTGAAGAAGTGATGCTTTTGAATTATGGTGCTGGAGGAGACTCTTGAGAGTCCCATGGGCTGCAAGAAGATCAAACCTCTCCATTCTTAAGGAAATCAGCCCTGAGTGCTCACTGGAAGGACAGATCCTGAAGCTGAGGCTCCAATACTTTGGCCACCTCATGAGAAGAAAAGACTCCCTGGAAAAACCCTGATGTTGGGTAAGATTGAGGGCACAAGGAGAAGGGGACGACAGAGGATGAGATGGTTGGACAGTGTTCTCGAAGCTACCAGCATGAGTTTGACCAAACTGCGGGAGGCAGTGGAAGACAGGAGTGCCTGGCGTGCTCTGGTCCATGGGGTCACGAAGAGTCGGACACAACTAAACGACTAAACAACAACAACAACAACAACAACAACAGCAACAACAGGACTGTTGTCCCACCTGACCCCAAGTTTTCATTCAAGACTTCAAAGGGAGATCAAATGCAATTTGAGGTTATCAAGGGCCTTCTGTCGTTTTACTGTACAATCCTATGCATGTTTACTCAGAAGTAAATTTGATGGCTGTTACTCCATTGTTAACATTGTTAACAAAACACCTCCCTCTCATTTTTCTCCTACTCAGCTTCTGCTCTTTTTTGTTTTTCATAGCTAAGAAAATCCAACTTTTTAAACTGAATTGAAAGGTTTCAGAATTTCCCCAACTGTAGAAGATCTATCACATTGCTATTCTGATCAGGTTATGGCCTGTACAGACAGCTCAGCCATTTCCCAGACTGTGCTCTAGCTTTTTCCACCTTCTTTTAAAAATTAGTACCTACACATTTGAAAACTTTGTATGTTGGCAAAAATAAGAGGAGATGAAAGATTTATAAATAGATAGGTATCAGTTCTGGGTTGACACTGGCAATTGTAAAAATAAAAATAGTTCAGTCTATTCGTCCTTCCAACCTATAATTGATTTTGTGAGGCATGAAGTAAGGTTTGGTGAAGGTTGTAGTTTACACAAAGGAAGCTTGGTCAGAATTTTGAAACTGCTCATTTTAAGTGCTGGATGCTATGTGTCAGATTCAAATTTTCAGCACATGTGGTGGAGGTGCCCTTAGGTTAACACATTCTAAGGAAGGGTTATAAATGTTTTGCTACCTTAGAACTAAATTAAGATTGGATCCTGTAGGGTCCCATCCCCTCAATTTTCTGATACACCACAAATCTTTTATTGAAAATGTGTTTGATGTCAGGCCATGGACTACTATGTGAAACAGTGGCAATCCAATGGGGAAGGGCCACAGCCGAGCACTAGATTATGTGATTTACAGGCTCCAGGTTCAATTCCTGTCTTCTCCAGGTTGAGCTGGGTAAAAAAACTCTTCTCTGAAAGCCTAGAGGGTGCCTGCCAGTCAAAGGTGCTGACCTTTAAAGCCCTAAATGGTCTCGGTCCAGTATACCTGAAGGAGTGTCTCCACCCTCATCGTTCTGCCTGGACACTGAAGTCCAGCGCCGAGGGCCTTCTGGCGGTTCCCTGCCTGCGAGAAGCCAAGTTACAGGGAACCAGGCTTCTTGGTGGTGGCACCCTCCCTGTGGAACGCCCTCCCACCAGATGTCAAAGAGAACAACTACCAGACTTTTAGAAGATATCTGAAGGCAGCCCTGTTTAGGGGAAGCTTTTAATGTTTGATGTATTAAGGTATTTTAATATTTTTTCAAAGCTACCCAGAGTGGCTGGGGAAACCCAGCCTGATGGGCGGCATATAAATAAAATAATAATAATAATAATAATAATAATAATAATAATAATAATAATAATGATGATCTACGTGGATCCACTGCAAAGATCGAAGTTGCATCATAAGAAAGCCTTATCTAATCGGTAATAATAGGATTTTGTCCCTTAATTTTGTTCCCTAACCCACATGTTTGTGTGGGTGTGGGTTTCATTGGGATCACAGATGGGGAGGGAAAGAGTGTTTTTTTTTTTTTAAAAAAAAAAACCCTTACACATGCACCTAGTATTAAATAAAAAAATGGAGGTGATGCTGTATTCTATATATTTAACAGAACATACAGAGTTAGGCCCTCATTCTGTGGGATGAATTTAACAAACTTCCTCCGTGCTGCAACTATCATAAATGTTTCTACATCTGCAGAGAGTTTCTCACCAAAGTTCTTGAAAGTCTGAGCTGATGATCTCCCTCTTTTGTGTGCTTTAGTTGCAGAATCTCTGCTCCGGATCTCACTTGTATCATCTTACCTCCACAGTCCCTTACATTGTTCAAAGTCAATACAGCAACAACACGGTACTTCCTCAAATATGTGTTTTTTAACCTCAGCCCTGAAATGAATAAGCTGTTTGGTGCCTCAAAGAGATAATTATCTCTTGCCTTTGAGAGCGGAAGCTACCTGATCTGTGTGAAACACAGCTGCTGCAAAGGTGCTGTGAAGATATCTGATCCCAGAGACAGTCACCTTTGTCTCGCTTGCTGCAGTGAGCTTTCATTTAGAGGAGAGGGGAGCCATTACCTCATCACTGGTTTGATTAATGAGGTACATTTTCTGGTCAAGATCCCTCAATTTAATTCCCGGCATTATGAAGCAATCTAGTCCATTCTTTATAGGTGACCCCCAAACCTGTTATTAAAAACAGCCGTTACCTAAACTTTGGGTTTCCGTGAACACTGGACACATGCTCTAGGTGTCTGTTGCTCCTTGACTTGTGTTAATACCTTCTCTTAACACCACCCCAGAGCCTGCCTTGTAGCATTTTGCCATTGTACTGTTGAGAGTGTATTAACTTATGGTCTCTGTGTGTGGTTTGGGAGCTGCACGGTCAGGGGAAAAACAATGCTGTACAGGGTTGTAAAGACTGCAGAGAGAATAATTGGGTGCACTCTTCCCACCTTGGATCAAATCTATGCTGCCAGGTGCCATAAGAAAGCCACAGAGATAGCGCAGGATAGCGCGGACCCTGGAAATGATCTCTTTCAGCTTCTGCCTTCTGGAAGAAGGTAAAGGTAAAAGTAAAGGGACCCCTGAGCATTAGGTCCAGTCGTGACCGACTCTGGGGTTGCGGTGCTCATCTCGCTTTATTGGCCGAGGGAGCCGGCGTACAGCTTCTGGGTCATGTGGCCAGCATGACTAAGCCGCTTCTAGTGAACCAGAGCAGCACACGGAAATGCCATTTACCTTCCTGCCGGAGCGGTACCTATTTATCTATTTGCACTTTGACGTGCTTTTGAACTGCTAGGTTGGCAGCAGCAGGGACTGAGCAATGGGAGCTCAGCCCGTCGTGGGGATTCGAACCGCCGACCTTCTGATCAGTAAGTCCTAGGCTCTGTGGTTTAACCCACAGCGCCACCCGCGTCCCTTCTGGAAGAAGGTACAGGGTTATAAAGACTAGGACTAGCCGCCTGAGAAACAGTTTCTATCCAAATGCAATTTTGGTTTTAAATGCAGTGTAAGGTAGTCTCTATGGGAGTATATTGTATTTAATTATGGGGTATCAGAGTTTTTAGGGGGCTAAACAGGCTGGGATAGCTGGGTTAGCAGGCTTGTTGGTTTTTGAATGTCTGATGTATATTTTTTCAATTTCGTTGTTCTGTATGGGACAATGACAATAAAGATTCATATCGTATCGTATCGTATCGTAGCGATCCACTGCTATGCAATTCTACAACCACCCTTTCCCTTAACAAAGTAGCCTAAACCCTGCAATTCTAGGGTTAGGCCTTTGCTGGGATCTTCTCCAGATCTTCTCAACCTTGTGAAATTTCTTGCTCTCGAATGGCCCCAGCTTAGCCCCTTGTCAGCATAACCCTATGAAAACTGCATTCCCATGTTTAAAGGTTACTTCATTCACTGGGTGAGGGTTTCCCCTCCTCCCTTTTCTTTTCCTATATTCCTTTCATTTCCTTAGGATTAGCTGATGCCAGAGACATATGTAACTGGCCTCAGCTAGACAGATGAAAACTGCAGGTTTTCAGCATGGGTCCTCCATCTCCCAAAGGCAGCAGAGGAAGGCTGATTCAGCTATTAAGGACACCAGAAGAGACCTGCAGGATCTGGCCAAAGGCCTGCCGAGTCCACCATCTTGTGCTCACAGTCACAAGCCAACCAGATGTTCGTGACAAGCCCTTGAGCAGATCTTGCGCACAAGAGCACTGTTCCCAGCAACATGCATTCAGAGTTATGGCACCTCTGTCAGTTGAGGAAGAGTGTATCCATCATGACTAGAAGTCATTCATAATCTTAACTTTCATGAATGAATGCACTGGGGCAACTTGTGCATCTTGTTGAAAATAACATTTAAAAATGCACTATCTCGGCAGAAATTTGCTTTCAAAAATATGCATGTGCACTATAATGCTGGTGTATTTTCATGAGCATTGTTTACTTTTTTCCAGGGACAGTGCTGGATTTTTAAATTAATAATAATAATAATAATAATAATAATAATAATAATAATAATAATTTATTTGTACCCCAACCATCTGGCTGGGTTTTCCCAGTTACTCTGGACATTAAAAAGACGATAAAAGATCAAACTTTAAAAACTTCCCTAAACAGGGTTGCCTTCAGATGCCTTCTAAAAGTCAGATACAGTGGTACCTTGGGTTAAGAACTAAATTCATTCTGGAGGTCCGTTCTTAACCTGGAACTGTTCTTAACCTGAGACACCTCTTTAGCTAATGGGGCCTTCTGTTGCTGCTGTGCTGCCGCCGCACGATTTCTGTTCTCATCGTGAAGCAAAGTTCTTAACCCGAGGTACTATTTCTGGGTTAGTGGAGTCTGTAACCCGAAGCGTCTGTAACCTGAAGCGTTTGTAACCCAAGGTACCACTGTATAAATATAAATATTTATTATCCCGAGGGACAAGGGTAGGGTGAGCAAGGATTACTCACCTTCGTCACTGGTGCTGTGCAATGCCAGGTCTATAGGCAACAAAACCGCCACCCTGCGAGATTTCTTTACCTCGCAGGGGGTCGACCTGGCTTGTGTGACGGAGACCTGGGTGCGCGGAGGGGCAACAGTTACCTTACGAGAGATGGAGCCCCCGGGTTTCTCCGTCATCCACCAGTCGCGGACTGTGGGCCGGGGGGGAGGGGTGGCATTATTAATCTGGGAAGAATGTCCTTTCAGGGCTCTACCATCACCATCGATCCCCGGCATTGAATGTGTTGGCCTAGTGTGGGGCTCCGAGGAGAGCTTGGCTGTCTGGCTGGTGTACCGGCCACCTAAAGCACCAGCAGCCTCCCTGTCAGGCCTATTGGAGGCGGTGGCCGGCTGGGCCTTGGAGTTCCCTAACCTATTGGTATTAGGGGACTTCAACATCCATGCTGATGCCACTCCCTCCTCACAGGCTCTGGACCTGGTGTCTTCCATGGCGACACTAGGGCTCTCCCAGTTTGTTTCGGGCGCCACACATCAAGCAGGCCACACGCTGGATTTGATCTTTGGCGTAGGTATAGATGTGATCATGTCTCCATCGATGAAGGTGCCATGGTCTGATCACTACGCTCTGAAAGCCAGGATTGACTTCCCACCCCCACCCTGCTTAGGTGGCAAGCCGATTTGGGCTCGCCCACAGAGGCTGATGGACCCTGATAGATTCTGCCAAGCCTTGCGGGACCTTGCTCCCCCTGGCGACTCATTGACTGAGCTTGTTGAGGGCTGGAATATCCAGCTCCTGGCAGCCATCAATGAGATCACACCTAAGCGCCCTCTGCGACCCCGCAGAAACCGGGCTCCCTGGTTTACCGAGGAGCTCCGGAAAATGAAGTGGGACCTCAGACGGCTAGAGCGAGTATGGCGGGGCGCCAGTGACGGAGCCTCAAGAACATCTTATAGGGCTTTTATGAAAACCTACGAGATGGCGGTGAAGGCTGCTAAGAAGTCTTACTTCTCGGCCTGCATTGCATCTGCTAGCTGTCGCCCGGCGCAATTATTTAGTATAATCAGGTCTTTAACGTCCCTTGAGGGACAGCCAAATTTAAATAACAATTTGACACACAGCTGTGAGGCATTTGCGAGCTTTTTTGCGGAGAAGGTCTTGTTGCTCTGCCATGACCTCGTACCTACGGGA
This sequence comes from Podarcis liolepis, assembly GCF_965112155.1. Taxonomy (NCBI): domain Eukaryota; kingdom Metazoa; phylum Chordata; class Lepidosauria; order Squamata; family Lacertidae; genus Podarcis; species Podarcis liolepis. Next base: position 15,067,645 of record NC_139557.1, on the reverse strand, counting down.
CTGCCTCTCCTGGTATGCCCCACAGAGAAACTTATGGTCTTCAAATAAAAACATCTTGAAGGTCCCAGGCCACAGAGAAGTTAGGCTGTCCTCAACTAGAGCCAGGGCTTTTTCGGATGTGGCTCCGATCTGGTGGAACACTCTGTCACAAGAGACTAGGGCCCTGCGGGACTTGACATCTTTCCGCAGGGCCTGCAAGACAGAGCTGTTCCACCAGGCCTTTGGCCAGAGCACAGCCTGACTCACTCCCTCGGCAATCTTCGCGGAGCTCTGGCCCAATGGTTGCCAGTGGCTTGATTCGAATTAATTTTATAATGAATGATTTTAGAGTGTTGTTTGTGCTGTACTTTTGTACTGTTTTATTGTTGTTAGCCGCCCTGAGCCCGGCTTCGGCTGGGGAGGGCGGGATATAAATAAATTTATTATTATTATTATTATTATTATTATTATTATTATTATTATTATTATTATCTGGCTAGGTTTCCCAAGCCACTCTGGGCGGCTCCCAGCAAAACACTAAAATACAATAACCTATTAAACATTAAAAGCTTCTCTAAACAGGGCTGCCTTCAGATGTCTTCTAAAAGTCAGATACTTGTCCAGTTCCTTGACATCTGAGGGAGAAAAACTGGCCACTATGATCTCATGCTGATGCTGCCTGTTTCACAGACTGGCCACTGTGTTCTCACACAGATGTGTCCAACCCGAAGGAGAGACACAGGCCATTGTGATGTCATGCTGATGCTGAAGGAGAGAGATCCAGCCCACAACTGCTGTTCACCTGAGTAACAAGGAGACACTGCCTGGCACGCCAACACATCGCTCACCATGTTCATGAGAATTATGGTATGTCCTTTGCACCTTGGACCAGACTGGGGCTTCTTAACTTGCTTAAACTCTCCTGTTTCTGCATATTAGGTTCCCTTACCAGAGGTCTATAATAACAAGGTAATGAATCAACACACATTTATTTGTACACAAAAGGTAGGTAAAGGTAAAAGGTAAAGGACCCCTGGATAGTTAAGTCCAGTCAAAGGCAACTATGGAGTTGTGGCACTCATGTCGCTTTCAAGCCAAGGGAGCCGGTGTTTGTCCACAGACAGCTTTCCGGGTCATGTGGCCAGGAAGACTAAACAGTTTCTGGCGCAACGGGACACCATGACGAGCGCATGGAAATGCCACTTACCTTCCTGCCACAGCAGTACCTATCTACTTGCACTGGCATGCTTTCGAACTGCTAGGTTGGCAGGAGCTGGGACCGAGCAATGGGAGCTCACCCCGTCACGGGGATTCAAACCGCCGAACCTCTGAACAGCAAACCCATGAGGCTCAGTGGTTTAGACCACAGCGCTACCTGCGATAAGTAGCTATACAAGAGATCTGTGTGCAGCCCTGTATAGGCAGTGGCAGAGCTTCATGCTCCGGCACCGGGGGGCGGAGAACAGGCGGGGGTGGGGCTGGTGCGCACCCTGGGGGTGTGGCAAGCTGCCTGCAGGGGAGTGGCCACGCCCAGTGCAGGTGGGGGGGGGGCAGCCGTGATGGCACCCCACCGGAATTGCGATGCCAGGGGTGATACATTCCCCCTGCACTCCTCTTCCTCTGCCAGTGTGTATAGGGAAGGGTTGTTGTTTTTTTAATGTTTAATGTTTCATTATTATTTTTTAAATAAATGCTTTTTATTGAGTTTTCAAAAAAACACAAACAAAATAAATATTCCACAATCATATGTCTGCTTATTCCTAAACGCTCTATTGCGTTCAGACTTGCCTCCCTCCCTTCAACAGGTTTTCGTATTATTCTCTTTTCCGGCAGATTCTTAATTACATTCTATCCACATCACAAAATTTATTTTAATCCTGCTAATTTATTTTAAAGACCTAATTTAGTCTTTAAATTTCTACAGTTGCTACTTATGTATTCAACAAATTTATTCCACTCCTTTTTGAACTTTGTTTCCTCTTGATTCCGGATCTTATGTGTTCGTTTTGCTAATTCTACGTATTCAACCATTTTTGTCTGCCACTCCACTAATGTTGGTACTTCCTGAGATTTCCATTTTTGGGCTACTAAGATTCTGGCGGTCGTCGTAGCGTACATAAATAACCTCTGGTCTGTTTTTCTTATTTTGTCTCCTATCAATCTCAGTAAAAAGGCTTCCGTTTTTTGGGGGAAGGTATATTTAAACAATTTTTCCAATTTGTTATAAATCATATCCCTTTTTTTTTCATGTTTTCACATGTCCACCACATGTTTCGTTAAGTTTTGATATATGTTGGAAGCTGCCCAGAGTGACTGGGGAAACTCAGTCATATGGGTGGTGTACTGTATAAATAATAAAATAAT